>NW_027590917.1:0-144739 GCF_964213995.1 Mustelus asterias
ATTGGTTGCTGTGAAGCTTTGGATTGTTAGTGAGGATGGTGGAAGTCCCTATGTGAATGCAGATGCTGCGCCTGTTAATCTTAGAGATTGGTGAAGAGTTTGGGTCTCTTACCTTGGGTACAGCTGCCTGCAGTACCACATTGGTAATGGGCAGGGGTGAGGTGCCTGATCATGGAGATGACAATCACAAGCACATCCGGCCTTGCTGGAGGGCAGTCCTTCGCAAAGTGCAGCAGGATCCTGAAACCATTCTTGTCGTACGCAGTCACAGGGAGAACACTACCTGCAACACACATGCTGTAGTCACTAAATCACATCGTACAGGAGGAGGTTGTTCAGCCCATCATGGCCCTTTGAAAGAGTTAACCAACCCTCTGCTTTCCCCGCATATCGCTGCAAACGTTTCCCTCCAAGTGTTTATCCAATTCCCCCCTTTGAGAGTTCTTACGGAATCTGTTTCAACCTCCCTTTCAGGCAGCATCTTCCAGGTTACAACTTGCTGTAAAAAACATTTCCTAATATCACCTCTCGATCTGTCAACCTGAATATTGTAAATAGTGGCAGATTGTTGAACCATAGAAGGCATCGTAGCCAAGCTGGATCCTGCCAGGCAGGCAATGCTGGATAGCTGTCAGGAACAGAAACCCTGTACGAACTTGCTTCGTCCATGAGGAGTGCTGAATCTGTAGGCCCTCGGTAAAGACTAATTCAGTGCAGACCAAGTCAGGCAAAGAGGAAGGAAAAAATTATCAAAGGTAAAGTTCATTCCCTTGGACAGTTTTAATGCAAGAGAAAAGTATGATGACATTTAACCGGGTGCAGTAGAGTAAGGAAAATCTGTAATTTTTTTGAAATGTCTGCAGAGTCTGTACCTGTTGCTTGTGATTGGGGAAAAGGTATCATTGTTGTGTCGACGCTTTGTTATATTGTTTGTTGGTAATTTGCACTGGTTTAGATTTGTGTTAAAGTTTTTTTAAATTCGTTCCATCCCTAAATTGCCCTTGAACTGAGTGCAAGGCCATTTCAGAGGCACTTAAGAGTCAACCACGTTGCTGTAGATCTGGAGTCACATGTAAGCCAGATCAGGTAAAGGATGCAGATACTTTTCCCTTCAGGATATTAGTGAACCCGATGGGTTTTCACAACAATCGACAATGATTTCATGGTTACCATTAAACTTTTAATTCCAGATTTTTATTAAATTCAAATTTCACCATCTGCCATAGATGGGCAGCACGGTGGCACAGTCGGTAGCAGTGCTGCCTCACAGAACCAGAGACCAGGGTTCGATTCCAGCCTTGAGTGATTGTGTGGATTTTGCATGTTCTCCCCGTGTCTGCGTGGGTTTCCTCCGGGTGCTCCAGTTTCCTCCCACAGTCCAAATATGTGCGGGTTAGATGAATTGCCCCTTAGAGCCAGGGGGACTAGCTGGGGTAAATAGGTGGGGTTACAGGATGGGGCCTGGGTGGGATTGCTGTCGGCGCAGACTCAATGGGCCAAATGGTCTCTTTCTGCACTATAGAGATTCTATGATTCGAACTTGGGCCCCCGCCCCTCGAGCATTACCCTGGGTCTCTGGATTATTCGTCCAGTGACAATATCACTACGCTATCTCCTCCTCCCCGTAGAAGCTGCAAAGTGGGATTTTGTTGGCAATTTCTTAATTTGAGAATCATTCAGAAAGCTTGTTATTTTGGTTTCAAACAGGTATAGTAACACAAGGGCTCATGGCACTCATCTGTCCCAAATAAGCATGCATGTCCCTTTTTATTCAGGAATGGGTTCCGTGGGTAAATCTCCCACATTTACAGTTGAGCCACTCTGGGATTGCTGCTGAAGCATTCTGACAGGACAGTGTAGAATTAGATTTACCCTGTATCTAACTCCACGATGCACCTACCCTGGAGTGTCTGATGGGACAGAGTGGAGAGAGTTTTACTCTGTATCTAACCCCATGGTGTACGTGCCCTGGGAGTGTTTGATGGGGACAATTTAGAGGGAGCTTTACTCTGTATCTAACCCTGCGATGTATCTATCTGGGAGTTTTTGATAGGACAGAATAGGAGAATTACGCTCCATCTGTTATGTTGTGGCACTTCTATCGTTGTCAAGAGATTTCAGACTTTGTTAGGGACAAAAGGTATTTATTGATAAGAGAAGCTCGGTACAGGAGTTGCAGCTCTAGGCTGCTCTGGAGTTGTGCTCCAGTCTTTATGATGTTAACTACATGGCTGCGAGATGATTTCTCCCCGAGAGAGGACTTCACCCTCTGGGGTGGTCACTCACTGTCAGTTCCCTTTGGTCCATCAAGTCAGGTGACCCTCTTCTGCTGTGCTGTCTTAAAGATGTGGAGATGCCGGCGTTGGACTGGGGTAAACACAGTAAGAAGTTTAACAACACCAGGTTAAAGTCCAACAGGTTTATTTGGTAGCAAAAGCTCTAGAGCTCCGAAAGCTTGTGTGGCTTTTGCTACCAAATAAACCTGTTGGACTTTAACCTGGTGTTGTTATACTTCTTACTGTCTTAAAGAGACAGATGCCACATACACAACAGTATCTAACCACATGCTGTATGAGCCCTGGGAGTGTCTGATGGTTGGGTGAAAGATAAAGTTTTCCATTCCTTATAAGATTCACACAAATAAAAGGTTTGATAAAAACATTTCCAATATTATTCAATGAGTTTTCCTCCCTGACTGGTATTCCTGTGCTGCTGATTCCAGCACACCCATCCAAGACTCACTCTGAGGTCTACGTGCATAAGGTTGTCCAGCAATCATTAATGGCCCAGACATTGAAATAAAGAGGTTGCAGACAACTACAAATCATGAAGTGGTATGCTGAGGGGTGGGGAGGGAGAGTGGGGAGGGGAGTTGAGCGATAAACTTCAATCTCAAAATAGTGGGTACCTGCACAGAGTGGGAAAGAGGGGATCCGATTGGAGGAGCAGTGAGTGCAGGAAAGTCTCCAGCTTTCTAACATGGTCATTACACAGAAGGTTTCGAGTGAACACGGTCCAATCCAAAGCCTGTCTTGCACAGAGGCTGAAGATACTCACTTGGTTTAATCATCTCCAGAGGAACTGTCACATTGCTGAGCGACATGTCTGGAAAAGCACTTCGAAGAGGACTGGATGGCTGAGGGGAGAGTGAGCGGAACAGAGGGCTGCCAGGTGCTGCAGAAGGGGTACTGTACCCACTGCCCATTGGTGCCCCAGAGACAATGCCTGTCACACTAGAATCAGAAATAAAAGCAGGGTTATTTACCTTGTGATAGAATGTTCAACTCACATTCTGGCCTTTACCAGAGTCATTACCCCCCAAAATACCACCTTGTTCAGACAGGATAATCAGATTAAATGGGGTCATTTAAAAACAGAATCAACTTTGGCTACCAAAGACCCTCATCCTCCTCATGCACACCCTTCCACCATTCACCCCCTCCCCCCCACTACTCCCCTCCACCCTACCCCCCACCTATTCACCTCTTCCCCCTCTAACCATCCCTATCCTTCCATTACCTCCATCTTCACTCCCTCTGCCTTCAGCCCCTCTCCATCCAACCTTACCTCAATCCCACCTTCACCCGCTCCCCATTGAACCCCTTCCCTCCATATCACCTCACCCCCTCACGACCTCTCATCCCCATCACGGCCTCCCCATCCCCCCTCACGACCCCCCGATCCCCCCTCACGACCCCCCATCCCCCCTCACGACCCCCCCATCCCCCCTCACGACTCCCCCATCCTCCTCACGACCCCCCCATCCCCCTCACGACCCCCCCATCCCCCTCACGACCCCACATCCCCCTCACGAACCCCACATCCCCCTCACGAACCCCCCATCCCCCCCACGACCCCCCATTCCCCTCCACGACCCCCCATTCCCCTCACGAACCCCCCATTCCCCTCACGAACCCCCCCATCCCCCTCACGAACCCCCCCATCCCCCTCACGAACCCCCCCATCCCCCTCACGAACCCCCCCATCCCCCTCACGACCTCCCCATCCCCCTCACGACTCCCCATCCCCCTCACGACCCCCCATTCCCCTCACGAACTCCCCCATCCCCCTCACGACCTCCCCATCCCCCTCACGACCTCCCCATCCCCCTCACGACTCCCCACCCCCCTCACGACCCCCCATCCCCCTCATGACCCCCCCATCCCCTTCACGACCCCCCCATCCCCCTCACGACCCCCCCATCCCCCTCACGACCCCCCCATCCCCCTCACGACCTCCCATCCCTCCTCACGACTTCCCACCCCCCTCACGACCCCCCCATCCCCCTCACGACCTCCCCATCCCCCTCACGAACCCCCATCCCCCTCACGACCCCCCCATCCTCCTCACGACCCCCCCATCCCCCTCACGGCCTCCCCATCCCCCTCACGGCCTCCCCATCCCCCTCACGAACCCCCATCCCCCTCACGAACCCCCATCCACCTCACGAACCCCCATCCCCCTCACGACCCCCCATCCCCCTCACGACTCCCCCATTCACCCTTGTCCCTCCCTCATCCCTGCTTTCTCATCACTTCTTCCACATCTACAAAATACACATATGTGGAGGATTAAAAAAAGCACCAAAAAGCGCTTCAGTGGACACTGACGTACCCTTTGACCTCTCCGATAACCTTCTGACCAAGCATATCCAGCTCACGGAAGTTGTTGCTGAGCGTCTGTTGGATGCAGGGATTGGAATGCAGTGGGGCACCTGGAATCCTGGAGCCAAGGGAATGCGGCTGCAACATGGAGGCCAGGTTAGGCTGAGGCACACTGGAAATAGTGGGGGCCGTGTTCAACAGCTGAGGAATGGCTGGTGTGTGTGGAACCAGGGAGACCCCTGGGAACGGTAGGAGATGCTGAGCTTTGGACTGGCTTAATGTCCGAGGGACCGACGGTAACAGAGGCGTCATCGAGGAAACCTGCCCATCAGCAGCTGATGGCCCTGTGAAGGGGTTGAGAGCAATGGGTTCAGCCTGGAACAGAAAAAAGCTGTTACTGGAGACACAGCAGCAGGAAACAGCACCAAAACATCCATCAGGGTTACACACCAGGCCTGGGGTGGTGAAAGTAGCCAGAACATCCCAGAGCCAAAGAATGGGGAGGGTGGAGGCCACAGAGAAGGGTAATGACAGTAAGAGGAGAGTCCGAGGTCAGGAGGTGGTGGGGCCAGGGAAAGTGGGAATGGGGGAGGGTCAGAAAGGGGAGGGGGAATTGGGGAGAAGAGGGTTGGGGAGGGTCTTGCAGAGCACACTGCTGTACCTGAAAACTGTTCCACAGGGATCCTCCAGAGTCTTTGTCAATCTCGGAGTTTGATGGAGGATCATTCAGCCCTGAACAGGCACAAACAGAATTAATTTTCGGGTCGGAATGCTGACACGATTCAATGCAGAATTCACTTCAGAAATGACCCATCCACACCTACACCTCACTTTGCATAACCACTCCCAAACCCCACCCCCAAATCCAACCCCCATCCCAGAGGGAAGGCCCCGCTCTCATGCCCAGCCGGGCTAGAGTAGCTGTGATGGTCCAGTGTGCCCCGCAGTGAGTGCAGTGTCCGAAGGCCAACTCAGTCCTGGTCTGACCTGACAGAGCCAGCAGTTACTGGGTGATGATCAGGACCAACCCTGCATCCTTCGCCAGACTCAATGCAGCATCTCAGACTGATAACCTTGGTGGCACAGGGGACCATCCAGTCTCAGGTTATCAGACTTAGGAGAGGAATTGGCAAGGAATGACAGGCAGGGTAGTGGCATAGTGCAATGGGTCAGATATCGATCTTTCAGCTCTGGGAAACAGGATCAAATACAGGCTGTGTTGACAGACAGCATGCGACTGGCCTGTGTGCTGAATTAAATCAATGCACAATCAATGCCTTACCCAAGGTGTAGGTGGATGTCAGGCCAGAGCTCAGAGGAGAATTTCAGCCTCTAACACCCCTAGCTACAGTGGACCTGGTATCAATACTAGTTGCACAATATGGAAGCTGTTACACCCACCAATGGAAATTTGTCAAACTAATGCCAGGGACAAAGGCAAGGGAGCTTTACTCTGCATTGGACTCCCACTACAGTGTACGCTCCTCAGTATTTCTGAACTCAATCCAGGATTTCAGCCCATTGCTGCAACTTAATTCCCTCTTGATGATATTACACACAACTATTGAGCTCTCAGGTAAACCCTTGTTGCTGAGGCTCGAACAGGCTGAGGATCATTCACATCTATGAGCGTGCGGAATACAAGACACTGTACATTACCCAGTGAAAGCAGCTCCACATCCAGTAGTCCAATTGAACTGGGAGGTTGCTTGGCCACGTTTGACAGAGCGGCTGATCGGGAACCGGGATCGTTGGAGACATGTGGAGGAGGGGGGATGATGGGGAATACTGGTGCTGCAGTGGGATTGGTCTTTACTGATGGGACATCCAACCCTGCCAGGTCGATCAATGTTTCTGTGTTACTGGCTTCACTACTGACTGCAAGACACAAACAGGTGGTCAGTTCATCAAAGCAGCACAACAGACAGCTCACGCGAACTTTAAAATGCTGCTTTATCTGTTCGATTTTAAAATATTAATTTAAAAGTTACTTTACCAGCCAACTGCTTACTCCTTCTTCTGCTCACAGCTATGTGAGAAGGAAAAGGTCATGCATAGATAGATCAATAATCCCTAGGGTATAGATATTGCCCAAGGCTGGACTATACAACTGCAGTTCAGCACTGCAATAATGTTTGGATTATGGGCTCAAGCCTCTGGACTGGGACTTGAACTCATAATATTTCGTTGTACACATTGGTGCAAATGACGTAGATAGGAAGAGCAGGGGGATCCTACAAGAGCAATTCAGGGAGTTGGGAAATAGGCTAAAACGTAGGGCCTCCAGGGTGGCAATATCTGGGCTGCTCCCAATGCCTCGTGCCAGTGAGGCTAGGAATAGGGAGTTAGTACAATTGAACGCTTGGCTAAAGGACTGGTCCAGGAGGGAGGGCTTCATTTTCCTGGATCATTGGGAAGTTTTCAAGAGAGGATGGCACCTGTACAAGAAGGACGGGTCACAACTAAATTGGAAGGGCACGAATATCCTGGCTGGGAGTTTTGCTAGTGCAGTTCGGGTGGGTTTAAACTAATATGGCAGGGGGGTGGGGATCAAAAAATTAGGTC
This sequence comes from Mustelus asterias, assembly GCF_964213995.1. Classification (NCBI taxonomy): domain Eukaryota; kingdom Metazoa; phylum Chordata; class Chondrichthyes; order Carcharhiniformes; family Triakidae; genus Mustelus; species Mustelus asterias. The sequence continues at coordinate 7,170 of NW_027590917.1, forward strand.
TACAAGTGTAGAGGCTGGGGATGAGCTTGCGGCCAGGACAAGGCTGGCAAAGAAGAAGAGCACTCTGGGGGAGGATGACCTCACTGGGCCTGGAGGTCTGGAGTGCATCTACTTCAATGCAAGGAGCGTAGCAGGTAAGACAGACCAACTTAAGGCCTGAATGCTCACAAGGAATTTGGATGTGGTTGCGGTGACAGAGACTTGGTTGAAAGAGGGACAGGGCTGGCAGCTGAATATTCCGGGGTACAAGTGTTTTAGGTGAGACAGATAAGGCGCCAAAAGAGGTGGGGGAGTAGCAGTATTAGTTAGAGAACATATTACAGCGGTGCAGAGGGAGGACAATTCAGAGGGGTCGTGTAACGAGTCACTGTGGATGGAGCTCAGAAACAGGACGGGCGCAGTCACTATGTTGGGGGTATACTACAGGCCCCCCAACAGCCCAAGGGAAGTGGAAGAACGGTTATGACAGGAGATAATGGATAGGTGCAGGAAAAATAGGGTTGTTGTAGTGGGTGACTTCAATTTCCCTGGTATCGACTGGAAATCGCTTAGAGCTGGGACTCTGAATGGGGAGGAATTTGTAAAATGTGTACAGGAAGGTTCTTTGGAACAATATGTAGATAGCCCGACTAGAGAGGGGGCTATACTGGACCTAGTACTGGGGAATGAGCCCGGTCAGGTCTTCAAAATTTCGGTAGGGGAACATGTGGCAAATAGTGACCACAATTCTGTTAGCTTTAGGATAGCGATGGAAAAGGATGAGTGGTGACCCAAGGGTAAGGTGTTGAATTGGGGGAAGGCTAACTTTAGTGGGATTAGGCAGAAATTGGCAGCTGTTGATTGGGAGAGGCTGTTTGAGGGTAAATCCACATCTGGCATGTGGGAGTCTTTTAAGGAACAGTTGTTAGGGCTGCAGGACAGGCATGTGCCTGTAAAAAGGAAGGATAGGAAGGGTAGGATTCGAGAACCGTGGATAACCAGGGAAATTGAGGGACTGGTCAAAAAGAAAAAAGAGAGGTGTACGTTAGGTCCAGGCAGCTAAAAACGGAGGGAGCTCTGGAGGAATACAAAGCAAGTAGGAAAGAACTCAAACGAGGAATTAGAAGGGCAAAAAGGGGTCACGAAATGTCCTTGGCAGACAGGATTAAGGAGAATCCCAAGGCATTTTATTCATACGTTAGGAACAAAAGGGTTGTCAGGGAAGAAATCGGACCTCTCAGGGACAAAAGTGGGAAATTATGCTTAGAGCCAAAGAAGTAGGGGAGATCCTAAATGAATACTTTGTGTCGGTATTCACAAAGGAGAGGGATGTGTTGACTGGGAGTGTCTCGGAGGGGAGTGTTGAACCGTTAGAGAAAATCTCCATTACAAGGGAGGAAGTGTTAGGTTTTTTAGAGAATATAAAGACTAACAAATCCCCAGGGCCTGATGGAATCTATCCAAGGCTGCTCAGGGAGACGAGAGATGAAATCGCTGGGCCTCTGATGCAAATCTTTGTCTCGTCACTGGACGCAGGTGAGGTCCCAGAGGATTGGAGGATAGCTAATGTTGTCCCGTTATTTAAGAAGGGTAGGAAGGATAACCCGGGAAATTATAGGTCGGTGAGCTTGACATCCGTGGTAGGGAAGTTGTTGGAGAGGATTCTTAGAGATAGGATGTATGCGCATTTAGAAAGGAATAAACTAATTAACGATAGTCAGCATGGTTTTGTGAGAGGGAGGTCATGCCTCACTAACCTGGTGGAGTTTTTGAAGAAGTGACTGGAATGGTTGACGAGGTCTTTTTCTGGCTGGAGGCCTGTGACTAGTGGTGTTCCGCAGGGCTCTGTATTGGGACCTCTGCTGTTTATGATTTATATAAACGATCTGGAAGAAGGTGTAACTGGGGTGATCAGTAAGTTTGCAGATGACACGAAATTGGCTGGACTTGCAGATAGTGAGGAACATTGTCAGAGGCTACAGATGGATATAGATAGGCTGGAGATTTGGGCAAAGAAAAGGCAGATGGAGTTCAATCCTGATAAATGCGAAGTGATGCATTTTGGTAGAGCTAATGTAGGGGGGAGCTATACGATAAATGGCAGAACCATAAAGGGTGTAGATACGCAGAGGGACCTGGGTGTGCAAGTCCACAGATCCTTGAAGGTGACGTCACAGGTGGAGAAGGTGGTGAAGAAGGCATATGGCATGCTTGCCTTTATAGGACGGAGCATAGAGTATAAAAGTTGGGGTCTGATGTTGCAAATGTATAGAATGTTGGTTCGGCCGCATTTGGAATACTGCGTCCAGTTCTGGTCGCCACACTACCAGAAGGACGTGGAGGCTTTAGAGAGAGTGCAGAGGAGGTTTACCAGGATGTTGCCTGGTATGGAGGGGCTTAGTTATGAGGAGAGATTGGGTAAACTGGGGTTGTTCTCACTGGAAAGGCGGAGGATGAGGGGAGACCTAATAGAGGTGTATAAAATTATGAAAGGCAAAGATAGGGTGAATGGTGGGAAGCTTTTTCCCAGGTCGGTGGTGAGGTTCACGAGGGGTCATAGGTTCAAGGTGAGGGGGGGAGGTTTAACACGGATATCAGAAGGACATATTTTACACAGAGGGTGGTGGGGGCCTGGAATGCGCTGCCAGGCAAGGTGGTGGAGGCGGGCACACTGGGAACGTTTAAGACTTATCTAGATAGCCACATGAATGGAGTGGGAATGGAGGGATACAAAAGAATGGTCTAGTTTGGACCAGGGAGCAGCGCGGGCTTGGAGGGCCGAAGGGCCTGTTCCTGTGCTGTATTGTTCTTTGTTCTTTATTTTAACTCAGAGGTGAGAGCGTTATTTACTGTACTGAGAATGAAAGAACATTATTCAGAATGCGGCCAGATGAAAAACGCCTGTGGTTTCAACCAGTTTACAAAATATACTTCTGCCCTCTGCATTATCAGTTGTGCCAGGTGCTGCCTGCAGACCCCAAGACCAGTGGGTAAGGAAGAGGACCCTAGATCAGTTTCACTGGGTATTGAACAAGTATGAGGGACTAAGATCTCACACTATATCTTTATGCTAAATATCGATATGTGCATTGCTATTTCTAAAATTTAAATCGAACAAAGAACATAATTCCATTAGTTTTAAGATGCTATAGAGAACGATAGGTCTGGCCCAAAAGTTAAAATTTTAAAATTGGGGCAAGGCCAATTTTGATGGTATTAGACAGGAACTTTCAAAAGTTAATTGGGGGAGTCTGTTGGCAGGCAAAGGGACGTCTGGCAAGTGGGAGGCTTTCAAAAGTGTGTTAACCAGAGTTCAGGGTAAGTGCATTCCTTTTGGAGTGAAGGGCAAGGCTGGTAGAAGCAGGGAATCCTGGATGGCTTGGGATATTGAGGCCCTGGTCACCAAGAAGGAGGCATATGACATGCATAGGCAGCTGGGATCAAGCGGATCCCTTGAAAAGTATAGAGAGTGTCGGAGTAGAGTTAAGAGAGAAATCAGGAGGGCAAAAAGGGACACGAGATTGCTTTGGCAGATAAGGCAAAGGAGAATCCTTTCTAAAAAGGGCAAAAGAGTAACTATGGAGAGAATAGGGCCTCTTAAGGATCAACAAGGTCATCTATGTGCGGATCCACAAGAGATGGGTGAGATCCTAAATGAATATTTCTCATCAGTATTTACTCTTGAGAAAGGCATGGATGTTAGGGAACTTGGGGAAATAAATAGTGATGTTTTAATGTTCATCCAGCAGAAGGAACTCTTCAGTTGCAGACAATAAAATAAAACAAAATTTACTCAAACTGATAAAATCAAAGGAAATGGTTTAATGAAGAAACTTCATTACTCCAACACTTGAGGCCTCACCCTGGGCCAAGCTCCCCACAATTTCCAACTGCTTCTTACTTATACGGAGTCAACTGGTCAGCTGACTATCACATCAGTTTGTCATTGGTTACATAGTTGATCGGCTGACCAGCTGACCCTCACAGCATGTTATCATTGAACACATTATAACAGATCCAATGTTACCATTGGTTACATTCTAACATTGAGGAGTGTACATAACACAGAGGTGGTGGTGCTGGAAGTCTTAAAGCGCATCAAGGTAGATAAATCCCCAGGACCTGATGAAGTGTATTCCAAAGACATTGTGGAAGGCTAGGGAGGAAATTGCAGGTCCCGTAGCAGAGATATTTAAATCATCGATAGCCACAGGTGAGGTGTCTGAAGGCTGGAGGAGGGAAAATGTAATGCCTTTGTTTAAGAAGGGCTGCAGGGAAAAGCCTGAGAACTACAGGCCAGTGAGTCTAATGTCTCTAGTGGGTAATTTGTTAGAAGGTATTCTGAGAGACAGGATCTACAGGCATTTAGAGAGGCAAGGACCGATTAGGGACAGTCAATATGGTTTTGTGAGTGGAAAATCAAGTCTCACGAATTTGATTGAGTTTTTTGAAGGGGTAGATGAGGGCAGTGCAGTCGACGTCTAAATGGACGTTAGCAAGGCTTTTGACAAGGTACCACATGGTAGGTTGTTGCATAAGGTTAAATCTCACGGGATCCAGGGTGAGGTAGCCAATTGGATACAAAATTGTCTTGATGACAGAAGACAAAGGGTGGTTATAGGGGTTATTTTTCAAACTGGAGACCTGTGACCAGCGGTGTGCTTCAGGGATCGGTGCTGGGTCCACTGTTATTTGTCATTTATATTAATGATTTAGATGAGAATTTAGGAGGCATGGTTAGTAAGTTTGCAGATGACACCAAGATTGGCGGCGTAGTGGACAGTGAAGAAGGTTATCTAGGATTGCAACGGGATCTTGATCAATTGGGCCAGTGGGCTGATGAATGGCAGATGGAGTTTAATTAAGATAAATGTGAGGTGATGCATTCTGGTAGATTGAACCAGGGCAGGACTTACTCAGTTAGCAATAGGGCGTTGGGGAGAGTTATAGAGCAAAGAGATCTAGGGATAAAGGCTCATAGCTCCTCGAGAGTGGAGTCACAAGTGGACAAGGTGAAGAAGGCATTCAGCACGTTTGCTTTCATTGGTCAGAACATTGAATACAGGAGTTGGGATGTCTTGTTGAAGTTGTACAAGACATTGGTAAGCCCACACTTGGAATACTGTGTACAGTGGTCACCCTATTATAGAAAGGATATTATTAAACTAGAAAGAGTGCAGAAAAGATTTACTAGGATGCCACGGGGACTTGATTGTTTGAGTTATAAGGAGAGGCTGGATAGACTGGGACCTTTCTCCCTGGAGCGTAGGAGGCTTAGGGGTGATCTTGTAGAGGTTTATAAAATAATGAGGGGCATAGATAAGGTAGTCAACATCTTTTCCCAAAGGTAGGGGAGTCTAAAATTAGAGGGCATAGGTTTAAGGTGAGAAGGGAGAGATACAAAAGGATCCAGAGGGGCAATTTTTTCACACAGAGGTTGGTGAGTGTCTGGAACAAGCTGCCAGAGGTAATAATAGAGGCTGGTACAATTTTGTCTTTTAAAAAGCATTTAGACAGTTACATGGGTAAGATGGGTATTGAGGGATATGGGCCAAACATGGACAATGGGACTAGCTTAATGGTAAAAACTGGGCAGCATGGACAAGTTGGGCCGAAGGTCCTGTTTCCATACTGTAAACCTCTATGACTCTATATAAAGACCTTTAATATAGTTGAACCTATGTCTGTCTGTGACCCCTCCCCACTCCACCCAAATAAAAAAAGGTACTTGGTAGTTTTGGGAAAACCTGCACCTCGTTATCTCTGAGGAGTCACTATCTGTGGACTATACAGCCCAAATTCAAAGAGAGCCGTACAAGGGCCATCTGCATTTAATAACTCAGGCTGGCCAGAAGGCAATGGATCATCTGCTAACCTTCTTTTAAATGTCTCGGCAATTTAAGTCCCTGGACCTTCTTTTCTCTATTCCTCGCTTCACTGTCTGTGGAGGTGATGCTGTGACACTACGTTTGTGTTTTGAGTGTGTGCAAATAAAGTAATCCTTTGAGTTCATCCTATCTCGAGTTTGATGTGGAGTTATTAATAGAAAATTGCATCGTAGAAAAGCCAAAGGGCTGGGAAATACGCCATTGCTTATAAAGAGGGAAACAAATCAAAGCACCTTCCCTGTTTACGGGCGGGTGGTGGGAAGAGAAATCTGAGGTGTTCAAATTAACCCACCCTCAGGTCCATAACACAAGTTACCTGATGGCCTTGGAGGTTCAGGCAAGTCAAGGTCCCCGTTTACAGCCTGTCCTTGAACAATCTTTTTGTAGGAGTTTATTGCACGGGAAAGATCATCGCTCGCTCGTAAAATGTCACCTGAAATAAAGTGGTAAAACCATTATAGATCAACCACGAATCCAATCAGGCGTTGCACAAGATTGAAGATTTTTTAATTAGTAACAATTTGAAACACAAACTTTACTGTTCCTAAATGTCATAACTTAGTTGTGTTCAAGTGTCAGGGTCGGCTGTGGGACCACTGCCTGTGCTTACTGCCGTCTATTGCTGTCAGCAGTCTGACCTCCTAAGAGTTGACCCACTCTCCTGTAGCTAGCTACTGGAACCGGAATATAACTGTTGGGGGTTACCATAGTTATCCCTTATGATTTGGATATCTGTCTCTTGCAGCACCCCATCTTCCGATTAAGCATATTACAGTCCTCAGGACTCAACATTGAGTTCTACGACTTTAGACTGTGACATTCTTCTCCATCTTGACCTTTTTTAAAAAATTCCAAACATTTCTTGTCCCAATGCAAAAACCCTCCACCCACTCCCGACTGGACCATCTGTCACTTGTTCTTTTTGCACTCTTCTGAAGATGCCATTACTACCTTTGCCCACATCTGAATGACAGCTCCTGGGATACGTTATGGAGGCTGCTGGTGCTATTGGTGGGGTGGCATGGTGGCTCAGTAGTTAGCACTGCTGCCTCACAGCGTGAGGGACCCGGGTTTGATTCCCGCCTTAGGTGACCATGTGGAGTTTGCACGTTCTCCTTGTGTCTGCTTGGGTTTCCTCCCACAGTCTAAAGCTGTGCAAGTTGGGTGGATTGGCCATGCTAAACTGCCCCTTAGTGTCCCAAGATGTATAAGTTAAGGGGATTAGCAGGGTAATTGCATGGCATTAAGAGAACGGGGCAGGGGTTGAGCGTAGGTAAGATGCTCTGTCGGAGAGTCTGTGCAGACACGATGGCCGAATGGCCTCCTTCTGCACTGTAGAATTCTATGATGATGGAACATTTCAGGTTTACTCTCAACAGGCCATTCGGACCTCTTGACCTTCCATTGAGAGGTCACAGAGGGGTGAATTTTATGTTGCATAAGCAGACAATTCCTGAACATTGCATCAATGCTTTCTGTGAAATGTCTGGATTTACTTTGCTCATGGACCTTAGACCTTGGACAAACACATCAGCCTCCTGAAGGTTTGGAATGTAAAATCAGTGTGTAACTGAGTTAGAATGACTCAGGTTGACCCGATGTGAGCTGGGCTGCAATCAAAGCAGCGGGCTGAGTTTTGAAAAGCAAAATACTGCGGATGCTGGAATCTGAAACAAAAACAGAAAGTGCTGGAAAATCTCAGCAGGTCTGGCAGCATCTGTGGAGAGAGAATAGAGCCAAATGTTTAGAGTCAGAATGACCCTTCGTCAGAGCTCAGCTGATGAAGAGACATCCTGACTTGAAACGTTGGCTCTATTCTCTCTCCACAGATGCTGCCAGACCTGCTGAGATTTTCCAGCCTTTTCTGTTGGATGAGTTTTGTAATTGGCCTCAGGATTTCTGGATAGTGTGCATGGGTGTGAGAATGGGTGTCAATTCTTGCACATGGTTGTGCGTGCTGGAGTAGCCATGCAAGAAAGCATTTGTGGGTGAGCGGTTGCGCATGTATGGGCACGAGTGTGTGGACAGCAAATATGCATGCATACGAATGTGGACGGACATGTATGTGGCTGCAAGTGAGCGTGTACGAGCAGGTGTGTGCAAGCTGATGTGTGTGAGCAGGTGTGCGCAAGTGGGTGGGCAAGTTTGTGCGCACGAGTCAGTCTGTATGGGGTGGGGGATGGATGGGGTTTGATATTCACCGATCATTTGTGAAAAGTGTGCATGGCCATCAAACGGTGATAAAATTGTGATGCCCCTCCAATGATGCAGAAGCTTGCTGACATTTGCATCTCAGCTGAAGAACAGTGCCTGGGCGAGGTGCAGGAGAGGACGAAAAGAACTTGAGTAAGAGTCAACACTTTTAAGTGGAGAAGTGTAGATAATGAGGGTGTGGGATTATCAGATCCAATCTTTTCACAGTCTGAAGAGAAAGCTTCATGACCCTACCTAAGCTGTTGTCATTGTCCTCGGTCTCACTCGCAAGTTTGAACAACGTCCGTCTCATCTTCTCACATCGGTCGTACAACTCCTGAAAAGCAGCAGAGTTTCCAATGTCACCTTCCTCGACAGAAGCTCACTGCACCCTCTGTACAACTGCATGCATTAAAGTAGTGCTTTTAATATTGAAAACCAACCCAACTTGCTTCGCAGAGGCATACTCAGACAAAAGATAGACATGGAGCCCAAGAAAGAAACATTTAGGAGGGGTGACCAAAGGTTTTGATTGAAGAAGGATGTTTTGAGTCGAGGGAGGGACGGTTAGGATGAAATTCCGGATGTAGCACAACTGCTAATGGTGATGAAAAACCAGTGAGACATCATAAAATACCCGAATCGGCGGCGGAACGGAGAGCTCAGAGGGGATGGAGGAAGTTACAGGGATAAAGAGGATAGAATAGGCCATGGAACAACTTAACATTGAGGACCACAAATTACTGGAGACATTGCGGGATTGGGACTGAGGCACAGAGTGGATGAATAGGATTTGGTGCGAGTTAGGATACGGGCAGTTGAGCACTGGATTAGTTAAAATTAATGAAACATAACAGATGAGATACTCGCCTGTCGTGCATTAGAATAGTCAAGTCTAACGGTAATAAAAACACAGATGAGGGTTTCAGCAGCTGATGAGCTGCAGCAGGACAGAGTAGGGTGAGGTGGAATTGATCCATCCTGGTGATGGAAAGGATTGTATGGTCAGAAGCTCATTTCAGGATTGAATATGACACCAAGCTTTCAAATGGTTTGATTCTGCCTCAGTCACTAGGTTGCAGGGAATGGAGGAGGCAAAGATTTCAGCCTTACCAACGTTTGACTTGTGGGCATTTCGGCTCATTGAATATTGGATGTTGGCTAAACAGTCAAACGGCAGTGGAGGGATCGAGCAAGGTGTCAGTGAAATGGAGTTAGGTGCCATCAATGTACATGCAGAACTTGAATTTTCGGACGATGTAGCCTAGATGATGGAGGGTTTTTCAATCATTATCTCAGATTTGAAAGGGAGGGAGAAAGAAGCGTTCAAACGCTTTGTCAAAGCTTTGACAAAGGGTCATCTGGACTCGAAATGTCAGCTCCTTTCTCTCCTTACAGATGCTGCCAGACCTGCTGAGATTTTCCAGCATTTTCTCTTTTGGTTTCAAATTCCAGCATCTGCAGTAATTTGCTTTTATCCAGTTGAGCAGATAGACGGCTACAGAAATATTAGGAAAATGGAGATCTTCATAATCTGTCTGAGCACTCAAGTTAAAAGAGTCAAAACAACTTATACACAGGCTATTTAGCCCATCAAATTAACAAGCCTAGGATGGTAATGGCAACAAGCAACTGACTGCACAGAACAAAGATCAATGCCTAAGTTTCTGCTATTTGCTCATGTTAGCCAGACAGCAGTAGGATTGCTAGAATTGGCCTCATAGATGAAAACATTGTAAAAGAGCCATGGTTCCTACTTCTGATCACTATTTCTGACTCCTGGAAGGTGTATCCGTGGATGAAAGGTTCAAGCATGATCCTTTTTGTCCTTTCTGCTGACATTCATTCTTTTGGGATGGCTATGTGTATGCGCGCTTGCCTTTATGTACGTGTGTGCGTCTGTCTGTCTGTGCAGGCGTGCGCTGGGTTTACCTGCACATGTGCATATGCCTGGGTCTCTCTAGAAGCGACTTTGTGCATGTGGGTCGGAGAGCGTGCCTGATGGGGTGAGCATTGGAATTCCAGATTAAATATGAGAAATAAAGCACCAGGTAGATTTTGGGGTGGGGTGGGGTCAGGATTACCGTCATCAGCTCTTTGTCTCCTTCTGTTGACTCCTCCTTGCTGTAATGAGCCAACATTTCATTCAACAGACGCACATTATTGTTCACCTCCTCCAGAGTGTTCAAACGCTTTGTTATTTTCTGCATTCGGGCTTCATCCTGTGGAAGGTACAGCAAAAGGAAATCTGAGCATTCACAGCCTCTACTCTGCTATACTGTAAACACACTTAACAATGCTGCTTAAAGCAAAGACCAACAATCAGCCAGGGATAACTCATGATATTTGTACATTTTGTCCAAATAATACAATAATTTGTTGCGATTATTGGGCTAGAGTAAAGCTTCCTCCATTTGTCCCCATCAAACGCTCCCAGGGCAGGTACAGCACAAGTTAGGTACAGAATAAAACTCTCTCTACACTGTACCTATCAAATACTCCCCCGGCAGAAGAGGACAGGGTTAGATGCAGGGTACTGACCATATTCTTCCCCTCTTTGAACCACAGCGAATCTTTCTATTCCACCCCTCATCCTTGCCCCCAAAGTCACAAATGACATCCTATGTAACTGTGACAAAGGTAACCTTTGCCTCCTTGACCTGTCTGTAGCCTTTGACACGGTTGACCACACCATCTTCCTCCAACACCTCTCCATTGTCATCCCTCTGGGTGGGACTGCTCTTGCCTAGTTCCATTCTTATCTAATTGCTGCCAGAGAATCACTTGCAATGGTTTCTCTTCCTGCTCTCACAACATTACCTTTGGTATCCCTCAAGGATCTATCCTTGGCCCCCTCCTATTTCTCATCTACATGCTGTCCCTCAGTGACATTATCTACAAAACAGTTCAGTTCCACATTAACACTCACCACACCCAGCTCCACCTCACTACTACCTCTCAACTCCTTGACTAATTTCCAGTCTGCTTGTCCAAAACCCACTACTGGATGAGCTAAAATTTCCTCCAACTAAATATTGGGAGGATTGAAGCCAACATTTTCAGATTCTGCCACAAGCTCCGCTCTTTAGCTATCAATTTAATCCCCATTGCTGTGAACTGAGGCTGAACCACACTGCTCACATTCTTTGTGTCCTATTTAACTCTGAGATGAGTTTCTGACCCAATATCCTCTCCACATAGCCCACCTGGCACCACCATCTGCCCTTGGTTCAGCTCAACCGTTGCTGAAACCCTCATTTGGCCTTCTTTACCTTGGCTATTCTAGCACAGCCTTCACCCAGCTTCCACCCTCTGTAAACTCAAGGTCATCCAAAACTCTGCTGCCCACATCCTAATTCTCTATTTACTCATGTTAGGAGATAGTCATCGACTTCAGGAAGCATAGCGGAGGACATGCCCCTGGCTACATCAGCGGGGACGAAGTGGAAGTGGTTGAGAGCTTCAAGTTTCTAGGCGTCAGATCATCAACAACCTGTCCTGGTCCCTCCATGCCAACGCTATCGTTAAGAAAGCTCATCAATGCCTCCACCTTCTCAGGAGGCGAAGGAAATTCGGCATGTCTGCTACGACTCTCACCAAGTTTTACAGATGCACCATAGAAAGCATTCTTTCTGGTTGTATCACAGCTTGGTATGGCTCCTGCTCTGCCCAAGAACCGCAAGGAACTACAAAGGGTCGTGAACGAAGCCCAGTCTATCACGCAAACCAGCCTCCCACCTATTGACTCTGTCTACACTTCCCGCTGCCTTGGAAAAGCAGCCAGCACAATCAGAGACTCCACGCACCCCGGACATTCTCTCTTCCACCTTCTTCCATCGGGAAAAAGATACGAAAGTCTGAGGACATGTACCAACCGACTCAAGAACAGCTTCTTCCCTGCTGCCATCAGACATTTGAGCAGACCTACCTCGCATTAAGTTGATCTTTCTCTACACCCTAGCTATGACTGTAACACATTCTGCACTCTCTCCTTTCCTTCTCTATGTACAGCATGCTTTGTCTATATAGTTCACAAGAAACAATACTTTTCATTGCGTACTAATACATGCGATAATAATAAATCAAATCAAAATCCCCATCTACCCACTTTTTCATTATGTCCCCATCTCCACTTACTCACTTTGCTGTCCTAACCACAAACTATTTTCTCATCTTTAACCTTTCCTTCCAGGAATCCATGCAATTCTCTGCTGCCTCTTAACTTGAATTTTTTCTCCCTCCCCTGCTCCCCAAGTAATATATTTCACATCTCATGTCCTATTGCATGAACAGTTTTCTGCCTGTCTTACTTCCTTACCTCTTTCACCATATTCTTAATCAATTTGTTGGCTTCTTGAAGGTCCTCTGGGTTTTTGCTCTTCAGTAACCTGGCTAATAACTGGGATAATACAAAAATGTGCACGTTCATTTTAAGTTCACATTAAGGTCTATTACACAAGAGCATTGCACAGGACAGCAAACCACTTCCAGAGTCTGAATTTTCCAATTTCACAGACCACTTTTAACACTGAGCACTCCAAGTTATAGAATCAATTGAACGCACCAAACAGCTGGAGTCAAGAAGCCACGGCTGACATCCTGCGGGATCTGTACAGACAGTATCCCCCTCAGACCCTCTGGGACAGTACCCCCCCAAACCCTCCGGGACTGTATCCCGACCCTCAGACCTTCCGGGACAGTACCCCCCCATATCGGTCCCTCCGGGACAAAAACCCCTTCCCCCTACCCTCGCTCCCTCTGGGACAGTACCCCCCCCGCCCCCGGTCCCTCTGGGGCAGTACCCCCCTTGGACCCTCCAGGACAGCATCCCCCTCCCCCGCCCAGTCCGAGCTGAATTTTTAAACTCAGATCCCTGATGTGAAACTTTTGTCAACATCCACCTATAGATACTATCTTTCCTACTGATGATTTGGCAACTTGATCAGGGATTTGAGGAATGGGAAGGGCTTTTTCCTTTGGTTGATGTTGATATGTGGGGATGTTGGTCACCAGTCAGATGATGCTCTGCTCCTACCTTCGATTTTTCATTGTCTTCAAATACTGCGTTTTTAGGATGAGTTGGGGGCGAGGGAATCAGGGTCCTATCAACTGGAATCTGTGGATCATGTTGCAAAATACCTGAAAGAAAATTGCAAGACATCAGATTCATATTCATCACAAAACTATTCATCAGTCTATTCACTCAGAGTTCACCAATAAACAGCGCAGCACAGACAGAAAATACTGCAGCAATGCAACATGGTAAAGAGGGAGACCGATCCCCACACACCAGTCTCTCAGGTGGAGGTCCTTTGTACAGACTGCTTCCACAAAGCCCGCCCAAAACACTGACCTCTCCTTTTAGGTGCCGACAGACCTGCTGCTGTAGAACCAACAAGTCAGACAGACTCTGCTGGTAACCGGAGTGTGTGACCGAGCTGGGCTTGGGGAGAGCAAGTCTCAAGAAATTTGTCCTGCCTGACGGTATTCAGTGACTCCTGAGAAAGCGTGTCAGAATTGGATCGGGTATTGATGCCTCCCATATGACATGTCATCAAGGACCATGTATGAATACTGGCCACTGGGCAAGTTGGGAGAGGGTTGATTCCGGCCATGGATCCCAATCCCAGTAATGGTCAATGTTTCAACACCAAGAATAAAGGGCACTGAAGTAAAGGGACACTGACTCTGGAAAGCAAGTCCCTGGCTTCATACCTACAGACTGGTACAGCAAACCTCAGCCAAATCTTTTACCAAGTACCCTATCCATATACCCATTTTTTCTATTCTATAAATTTCACACATCTTTGTAATTTGCTTGTGGATTTGATCCTTCCCACTAGTTGACGGCCTATAGTCTGCACCGAGCAATGTAACTGTACCTTTCTTTTGTTCCTTAGCTTTAGGCAAATTGATGCTGTGTTGACCCCTCTGGGACATCCTCTTTCTCCAGCACTGCAGTGTTCTCCTTTATTAACACTACCACCCCTTCCCCGTTTCTCCCTTTCCTGACAGCAAAGCATTTAATCTCCAGAATGCTCTTTCTGGCTCTTAATTACGGAAATCTTCAACTTATATTCAATTAATACAATTTCATTTCTTTAACATGGAGAATGACACCGGTTTCAGGACAAACTCTTCACACCTTGTTTCTTTAACATCTGGTAAGCATCTTTGATTTTGATTTCCTCTGGGAGAGCGACTGTCCAGCTGTACAGCAATTCAATCACTTTTGTTTTGACCTTTTCAGATACTCTGTCTCCTAAATACTGAAAAAGAAAGAAATTAAAATGAAATAAAATGAACACAGGAACAGGAGGCCGCCATTCAGGCCTGGTCTGTCATTTGGTGAGATCATGATTGATCTGTACCTTAATCCCATTCACCTGCCTTTGCTCCATAACCCTCAATACTCTTACTCAATGTCCATCTTGGAAGCTCCAACTGAGCCCCAGAATCCACTGCGGGACAGAGTTCCACATGCCCACTACCCTTTGTACGAAGATGTGCTTCCCAAATTCACCCCTAAATGATCCAGCACTAATTTTAAGATGGTGCCCCCTTGGTTTTGATTTCCCCAGCCAGAGGAAATTGTTCTTCCATATCTATCCAACTGAATCCAGTTAACATTTTAAATACCTCAATCAGATCAGCCCTCAATCTCCTATATTCAAGTGGTAAGGAATGGAAGATGTCATGAGGATATCAGCATTCTTAGAAAAGAACACATGCTGCTGTAGAAAATTCTCCTGAACACAATCTTAAGAACTCTTGTCCTTTACACTATCCCAGTCCATATTCAAATAATTTCCCCATTTTTTCTATTCTATAAATTTCACACATCTTTGTAATTTGCTTGTGGATTTGATCCTTCCCACTAGTTGACGGCCTATAGTCTGCACCAAGCAATGTAACTGTACCTTTCTTTTGTTCCTTAGCTCGAAGGCAAATTGATGCTGTGTTGACCCCTCTGGGACATCCTCTTTCTCCAGCACTGCAGTGTTCTCCTTTATTAACACTACCACCTCTTCCCCGTTTCTCCCTTTCCTGACAGTGATGCATTTAATCTCCAGAATGCTCTTTCTGGCTCAAAGTTACTGAAATCTTCAACTTACATTCAATTAATACAAATCTTTGCAGAGAGCATTACCACTTGTTACAAGTATTAGACATAGAACCCTACTGTGCAGAAGGAGGCCATTCAGCCCATCGAGTCTGGACTGACCATAGTCCCACCTACCGAACCCCATGCATTTACGCTAGCTAGTCCACCTGAAACTAAGGGGCAATTTAGCATGGCCAATCCACCTAACCCACACATCTTTGGACTGCAGGAGGAAACTGGAGCAGCCGGAGGAAACCCACGCAAACACAGGGAAAATGTGCAAACTCCACACAGACAGTGACCCAAGCAAGGAATCAAACCCAGGTCCCTGGTGCTGTGAGGCAGCAGTGTTAACCACTGTGCCGCCTCATTGATGAGTGTGTGCCAGTCATTTGTCTGAAGCTGTGACACACTCTGTTGCTCACTGCCTCTCTGAGTGTCAATATGTTGCACACAGGTGCTGGGAAACTCACCTTCGGGGAAACCACTTTGATTAGTTCATTCAGGAATCGGAACTTTCCAACTTCATTGTGAAATCTCCGTCCACAATTCTTCATACAAGCTTCTAACACCTAGATTCAACAAAAATGGTAGCATCACTGCACAGGATGCCGGTTGCACATCAGCTGCTGCACAGCATTCAACATCACAACAACAAAAGGTGCTAATGTTTACAGGTGTGGACATGGAGAATGTAACACTTCCTGACTTTCTATGGAACCTCTCTCAGGTCCCCAAGCAAGAGACTGGCTTTACAACAGCTGTTACTGAAGTGCAGGCTCACAATTAGCTGTATAGGGATAGTCTTATATTGACATCCAGCCCCAGGAAAGTGCTGAGGCGGTTTTCTCAATTCACCACTGGCACGACAATGCAATTGGGCCTGCTGCAGGCCCAGTGAAACTAAGCCCTGACATTTTCACTCCCGTAAGAGAGGGTCTGAACTGTGCTGTGATGTGGAGTCTGCAATGTACAAAGAGTGTGCTCCCAGCAGTGAGTACCCTGTTCCTCCACTCTCACACAATGCGGATACATTACAAAACACTGAAGTGCAGACTGGATGTAGAATCCAATACTCACTGTAAGGGTTTGCACTGCCTCCCACTCCTGAGGAGACTGGATTTTATGAGCCAGCAGCCTGACAGCAATCTGTGGCCTGGTAAGAGAAATGAAAGGCTGAAATAACACAAAACGATTACCTTTTCACTAGCAGAATGTAGGCATGACTCTTTCCCAAAGCCAAGGAGGGTCCATCCTAGAGTGGATTCTGCATATCTATCCCAAACGTGAGGAACATGTCCAATCAGAATCAAAGACAGTGGGGTCTCCCGGAACAGACAGAGACCCTTCTCAGCCTGCAACATACAGTGAGATTCCTCCCCCACCGCCTGAGGTGTGCAGGGAGCTCGTGTGGTCCGGGGGCGGGCAGGGAATCTGTGTGGCCCAGGGGCGGACAGGGAGCCGGTTCAGTCTCCTGCATTAGTGATTTTAATAGTAAATTTAAATTGATGCCAGGATCCCAAGACAGTGCTATGGATAAACATTGCTCAGTACCTGCATACTGCTGGTGTTAACAGGTCAAGTGGAGGAGGCCATGTTTCTCACTCCTTCCAACAACTACCCAATGCACATTAACAGTAGGGAGGTGCTGATGTGTTTATTGTAAGTGTCTGTATTTGGGTAAACCTGATGCATTGTGTTCCCCATCACCATCATTGATCAGCAACTACACTGCACAGTGAGACAGTAAAGGCAAATGTTTCTTCCAGAAACTGGGCAGCAACATGTTCCTGCGCATAGATTCCTGCAGCTGAATCTTGCCATGGTAAGAAAAGTCTGCAAATCATTAAACTCCTTTGTTGTTACACAGTTTAAATCACTCCTAAACTCTAAAGGGTGGCAAATCACTTTTTTTATCTGCAATAAATAAAACCGTTGGATAAAAATATTGTACAACACTGAAACATTTGTGTACACACCCTTCTAGCTCCTTGTTGACTTGGTCACAGAAGCCGATGATGTACTCCCAATCTTCCTGTCGATTTGCAGGATTAGTGGCTTTATCTGTAGGGACAGAAGAGGTGTGAACAATTATCGTACTCCGAGTTACCCGACAGGTACTGGAGAGTACTTTAACCACCCAGCACTGGGTAATTGACCACAAATAATCATTTTTGTGTGTGAACAAACTCAAAACATTCCAGTTTGAGGTTCAATATTAGAAACATTATCATGCACTTCCTCCACGGACACTGAATGTTTGCAACATTTTCGGTTTTTGTACCAGACATGTTATTCACACTGCTTCAGTACAGAAAAATAAACCACAATTCACTCTCAGGCTTCAATCCTGTGCGTCAGATATGGTGTAATTAATATCTACATTTCCACAATAATGTAGTGATGCTTGTTCTGGGTAAGAAACCCAGAGGACACAAACTCCAAGATTAGTACATTTGCAGCCACCTTCAGCCAGAAGTGCCGAGTGGATAATCTACGATGGCTTCCTCATGAGGTCCTCAGCATCACAGATGCCAGTCTTCAGTCAATTTGATTCACTCCATGTGATATCAAAAAACAGCTGAAGGTACTGGACACAAAAGGTTATGGGCCCTGACAATATTTTGGCAATTGAACTGAAGGCTTGTGCTCCAGAGTTTGCCAGGCCCCTAGCCAAGACATTCCAGCACAACCACAACACTAGCATCTAACCAACAACGTGGAAAATTGTCCAGCTATATTCTGTTCACTGAAAGCAGGACAGATCCAACACAGTCAATTACCGCCAATAGTCTACTCTCGATCATCAGCAAGGTGGTGGAAGGGGTTGTCAACAGTGCAATCAACTAACATACTCAGCAATAGCCTGCTCACTGATGCTCAGTTTGGGTTCCATTAGAGTCACTTTGCTCACTGACCTCATTACAGCCTAGGTCCAAACATGAACAAATAGCCGAACTCCAGAAGTGAGAAGAGACATCAAGGCAGCAATTGACCGAGTATGGCATCAAGGAGCCCTCGCAAATTTAAGTCAATGGGAACTCTCCACTGGTTGGAATCATAACTAGCACAAAGAAAGATGGTTGTTGGAGATCAATCATCTCAGTTTCAGGGCATCACTGAAAAAATTCTTCAGGATAGTGTCCGAGGCTCAACCACCTTCAGCTGTTTCAACAATGACTTTCCTTCCATCATAAGGTCAGAAGTGGGGATATTTGCTGATCACACCACTCATGACTCCTCAGCTACTGAGTAGGCTGTGTCCAAATGCAGCAAGATCTGGATAACAGCCAGACTTGGGCTGATAAGTAAAACTCATGTCACACAACTGCCAGGTAATGACCACCTCCAGCAAGAGAAAATCTAATCAGCTCTCCTTGAGATTCAATGGCACCACTATAGCTGAATCCCCAATTGCCAAAATCCTGGGGATTACCATTAACCCACAACTGAACAAAACATACCATATAAATACTGTGGCTACAAGAGCAGATCAGAGTATAGGAATTTTTACAGAGTATAAAACTCACCTCCTGACTCCCAAAGCTTGTCCACCATCTACAAGGCATTAGTCAGGACTGCTTTGGAATACTCTCCCCTTGCCTGGAAGATTGCAGCTCCAACAATACTCAATAAACCTGACACAATCCAGGACAATGCAGCCTGTTTGATTTCCATTCACTCCCTCCACCACCGAAACACCACGGCAACAAGGTGTACCATCACAAGATGCACTGTTATGCATTGTTACACCGTGACAGGCCTGTCCCACCAGCTTTGCACCCCAGTGCTGTATAGCAACAGACCTGTTCTTATCAAGGCTTCTATGACAGCACCTTCCAAACCTGTGACTTCTACCACCTAGAAGGATAAAGGCAGCAAACAGCGAATAGTCCAAATGCAACATACCTTGACTATATCCAGGTTTGGCCTGACAAGTGGCAAGTGACATACGCACCACATCAATGTACGGTCAACATAATCACCTGCAAGTTCCTCTCTGAGCCACACACCATCTGTCTTGGAACTATATCACGTTCCTCCACTGTCAGTGGGTCAAAAACCTGGAATTCCTTCCCTAACAACACTGTGAGTCAACCTATACAACATCGACTACAGCAGTTCAAGGAGATAACTCACCGGCACCTTATCAAGAGCAATAGGGGTGGGCAATAAATTATGGCCAAACAAGCAACATCCAAATCCAATAGAAAGAACAATAAAAAGGAATAGTGCCCTGGGTTTATATCGTGACATATCTGCCCTCCAATACTGTAATCCAGTGTTAAAGTGACAGATCTGTCTCCACCAATGCTGTACCCCAGTGTTAAAGTGACATATCTACCCTCCAGTACTGTACCCCAGTGTT
This sequence comes from Mustelus asterias, assembly GCF_964213995.1. Classification (NCBI taxonomy): domain Eukaryota; kingdom Metazoa; phylum Chordata; class Chondrichthyes; order Carcharhiniformes; family Triakidae; genus Mustelus; species Mustelus asterias. Next base: position 26,704 of record NW_027590917.1, read on the forward strand.
AAAGTGACAGATCTTTCCCCTCCGCTACAGTACCCCAGTGTTAAAGTGACAGATCTGTCGCCCCCAGTACTGTACCCCATGTTACACAGTGACATATCTATCCACTGTTACTATACACCAGTGTTATATAGTAACAGACAGACCTGTCACCACCAGTGCTGCAACCCAATGTTATACAGTGAGAGATCAGTTCCCTCACTGCTGTATGCCAGTGTAACACAGTGAAATATCCGTCCGTACCAGTACTGTACCCCAATGTCACACAGTGACAGGCCAATAACCATCACTACTGTATCCCAGTGTTTATACATTAACAGACCTGTCTCCATCAGTACTGTATGCCAGTATTATACAGTGAGAGCTGCCTGCCCCAGTGCTATGGCAGTGACAGACCTGTCCCCAGGAGCACTGTACCCCAGTGTTAATCACTGACAGCCCTGTCCTCGCTGCTCTGTGCACACTCCCCTCTCCCTCCGCACTCACTCAGCCAGGACTCCAGGCTCTCCCCCTCCGCCATGTTGTCCCAAATCTCGGGGAATCTCGCGGTTGCCGGGTGTTTGAGAGATATCGCGAGACTTTACTGAGGAGAGGGGGCGGGGCTGGTGTGGGGGTCAGGTGTCAGAGGGTTAACACTGAGGCAATGTCAGTGCTTAGAGGGGAGGGTCTAGGGATGAGGGAGACAAGAGATGGGGGTGTCTGGAGTTAGAGTGTTTGGGGGATGGAGGGAGGAATTGCAGCATGACAGTGCTGTCAGTTCACAAAGCTGGTTTCAGGATCCTTCTTCAAATGTATTTCCAATGCCAAGCTCTCCTCCTCCACCTAAATTATAATCCTCTATAATAGTCAGAAAATATGTGTTGCCTGTAGAGCGTGTTTGAAGAATGCTTTGATGAAACATGTCTTTGTTTACAGGATGTGGGGATGCCAGTGTTGGACTGGGGTAAACACAGTCAGAAGTTTAACACCAGGTTAAAGTCCAACAGGTTTATTTGGTAGCAAAAGCCACACAAGCTTTCGGAGCCTTAAGCCCCTTCTCACTCACCTGAAGAAGGGGCTTAAGGCTCCGAAAGCTTGTGTGGCTTTTGCTACCAAATAAACCTGTTGGACTTTAACCTGGTGTTGTTAAACTTATTACTTTATTTACAGGAATCAGATGGGTGTACTTGCTTCTCATTGTAGAGCCTGTCTGCAGTGTTGTATACTCCTAACAGTCACTTGGTGAAGAAAGAATAAAAAAAACAGCCTTTACAATTATAGATTTATTCACAGAGTGAAAGATTACAGGTATATTTCGCCTGCAGAGAGCCAGCAGGCATGCATGGCCAGCTATCCTCCTTCCAATATAACCAAGGGGATTGGTCCACCATCCAGGCTTTCTCACCATGTCTCGGGTCAGGCCTTCCCGGGACATGTTTTGTCCCAGATTTCTACTTAAACTTGTATCTGTGCATGCATTGCACCTTACACGTAGGCCATGACGCATGGGGGCACAACCCTCCCCTCCCACAATACTGGCAGCACCTCCCCATCCCTGCCCACTAGTACAGCAACGGCACCATGTTAAAGTTTCCCTTTTTGGTTGACTGAGCATTGATCACCCTCCTTCCTTCTGTGCTGGAAGATTCTATGATTGAAGCTCTGAATTGTGAGAAATAATAGACCAGCACTGCTAATGTGATTAATAGAAATTCAGGGTCAGGTGTTGACTATTAGAGAGCAGCAATGGGATCTTGATAGCAATAGGCTTGGAGGTGGTGGCATAGGTATGCAGTCTCACTGTAGCAAGGCCAGAGTGTGAACAAATCCTGTCCAAGGTGGCAGGGCAGTAAGCTGAGCAGAGTGATATTACTGCTGTGTGACATCTGAAGTGGAATTTAGTTCAGGGAGTGGGACCTTTAAATGGTCCAGGACTCAGCAGGGCTGATGTCTTGTTGGGCGGGGTAGGGGCAGACAGAGCTGCCTGTAAACTAAAAATAAATCACGGCTGTGACTGGCTTAAATGTGAGATAAATGATGGGAACGAAAGGAATTGAGTCTAATTTTGAATAAAATACATTTTAAAATATATTTCCTACACCAACTTTGGGAAATAGTAAAAGCAAAATAATGGACAGAGGTGTATAGGTGGTCATGGTGCCAGTCACAGTGGGAATCTATGGTGCTACCATGTTATGATGTGGAGATGCCGGTGTTGGACTGGGGTAAACACAGTAAGAAGTTTAGCAACACCAGGTTAAAGTCCAACAGGTTTATTTGGTAGCAAAAGCCACAAGCTTTCGGAGCGCTGCCCCTTCGTCAGGTGGAGTGGAGAAATGCTCACAAACAGGGCATACACAGACACAAACTCAATTTACAGAATAACGATTGGAATTTACACGCATCTCCATTAAGGACGGTCACCTCAGCACCTCACTATAGCGCAAGCCCACGGATAACCTCACAATGCTCCACTTCTCCAGCTTCCACCCTAATCACGTTAAAAGCCATCCCCTATGGACAAGCCCTCCGTATACACAGGATCTGCTCGGATGAGGAGGATCGCAACAGACACCTCTAGACGCTGAAAGATGCTCTCATAAGAACAGGATACGGCGCTTGACTCATCGATCAACAGTTCCGACGCGCCACAGTGAAAAACCGCACTTACCTCCTCAGAAGACAAACACGGGACACGGTGGACAGAGTACCCTTCGTTGTCCAGTACTTCCCTGGAGCGGAGAAGCTACAGCATCTCCTCCGGAGCCTTCAACATGTCATTGATGAAGACGATCATCTCACCAAGGCCATCCCCACACCCCCACTTCTTGCCTTCAAACAACTGCACAACCTCAAACAGACCATTGTCCGCAGCAAACTACCCAGCCTTCAGGAATACAGTGACCACGACACCACACAACCCTGCCACAGCAGGGTCTTGCCTCTGCAAGACATGCCAGATCATCGACACAGATGCCATCATCTCACGTGAGAACACCATCTACCAGGTACACGGTGCATACTCTTGCAACTCGGCCAACGTTGTCTACCTGATACGCTGCAGGAAAGGATGTCCCAAGGCATGGTACATTGGGGAAACCATGCAGACGCTACGACAATGGATGAATGAACACCGCTCGACAGTCACCAGGCAAGACTGTTCTCTTCCTGTTGGGGAGCACTTCAGCGATCACGGGCATTTGACCTCTGATCTTTGCGTAAGCGTTCTCCAAGGCGGCCTTCACAACACACGACAGCGCAGAGTCGCTGAGCAGAAACTGATAGCCAAGTTCCACATACGAGGACGGCCTCAACTGGGATCTTGGGTTCATGTCACACTATCTGTAACCCCCACAGCTTGTCTGGACTTGCAGAATCTCACTGGCTGTCCTGTCTGGAGACAATACACATCTCTTTAACCTATCCTTAACGCTCTCTCCACTCACATTGTTTGTACCTTGAAGACTTGATTATCTGTAAAGACTGCATTCCAATCATTATTCTGTAAATTGAGTTTGTGTCTCTGTATGCCCTGTTTGTGAGCATTTCTCCACTCCACCTGACGAAGGGGCAGCGCTCCGAAAGCTAGTGGCATTTGCGACCAAATAAACCTGTTGGACTTTAAACTGGTGTTGTTAAACTTCTTGCTACCATGTTACCCATAGAAATGGCCATTCTTTTTTTAAAATTCATTCGTGGGACATGGGCGTCACTGGCTGGCCAGCATTTATTGCCCGTCCCTAGTTCCTCTCTCCATCCTAGCCCTCAACTTCTGCATGGGCTACCTTTGCATTCAGTCGGGGGAGGTTCTCAGTCAAGGGCTGTCCATGTGGGTGTCCTCCCCTGTTCCGTAGCAGATCTGGGGTGGAGAGTTGCTCAGAGGAGTCCCGACTAATCGCTTCTTTAGTTACTTCACGCACTTCAGAACGCCTGTGCTCCATTTTAACATGGAAAGTAAGAGGTTTCTGCCACTATTTGAAGGGCCTGCTCCTCTACTTCTGGTTGCACTTCGATCCAGGCCTCCTGCTCTTTAGCCACCCAGCGCAGAGGGAGGGGAGCAGCCAGTCAATGGGCCTCCTCCAGACTCTGGTCCTGTGCCTGGGATGTTTCTTCCCAGAGGACATTAATGAACTACATGGGATTTTGTAACAATTGATGATAGTTGTCATGGTCACCATGACTGAGACTAGTTGAATTAATTAATTTAATTCAAATAATTGAATTTAAATTCCACTAACTGCCCTGGTGGGCTTTGAACCAATGTCCCCAGAGCATAACCCGGGCTTCCAGATTATCAGTCCAGTGCAATGACCACTATCCCACCACCTCCCATTTTAAGATCCTGCAGCTTTCCAGGCTGTCTTGAACTCTCCATTTCGTTCACATGTGCCTTTTGTGCATTTCCCTTCTCTTCACCCTAACATTGCCCTCAGCTGTCTAGGTCTCATGTTCTAGAATAGATGTTCTTAAACCCCTCCCTTTCTTCAACAATAATTCACTATTATATAGCAACTTTAACATAACGAAGTGTCCCAAAGCGCTTCCCAGGAGAATTACAGAACAAAAGTATGGCACCAAGGGAGGCGATGTTAGGTCAAATGACCAAACGCTTGGTCAGAGAATGTGTCAAAACAGGTAGAATGGTTTAAGGAAGTAATTCCTGAACTAGCAGCTGAAGGCACAGACACCAATGGTGGAGCAATTATAGTTGGAGATGTACAAGAGATCCTTCAAAATTGTCCTTAAAACCTTCTGTTCAACCAAGCTATTGGTCATCCTCCCTGAATTTGCCCAGCTTTGTCCATTTTTTGTTAAATGTGCTTCTGTGGTGTCCCAGATATCATGATAATAGGGTAATTATGGTTGTAGACTCCAGTGTTAGATACAGTGCAGCACACTCTATTATGTGGGGGTCAACTGACCTGTTGGTCAGAAGTCAAATAGCACGTTTGAGTAAGTTGGAACAAGGTTGCAGGTGCCTTGCAGTTGTGTGTTCACGTTCCGAAAATTAATAAATTATTGATATTAATAAAGTTTGCTTACAACAACGGTGTCAGTCATCCTGTATCATAAATGGGAGGAGGTGGTGGTATAGTGGTATTGTCACTGGATTAGTAATACAGAGACCCAGAGTAATGCTCTGGGGACCAGGGTTCGAATCCCACCATGGCAGATGGTGAAATTTGAATTCAATAAAAAAATCTGGAATTCAATGTCTAATGATGAACATGAAACTATTTGTCGTAAAAACCCATCTGATTCACTAATGTCCTTTAGGGAAGGAAATATCCGTCATCATTACCTGGTCTGGCCTACACATGATTCCAGACCCACAGCAATGTGGTTGACTCTTAAATGCTCTCAGGGATGGGCAATAAATGCTGGTCCAGCCAGCGAGGCCCACATCCCATGAATGAATTAAAAAATAAAAAAGACAATGGGTGTCTTACAGGAAGTAAAAGTGTTATATAAATGCAACTTGTTTGTGAGCTTGCAGAGGTCAGTCAGAGTACAGGCCATAAGGCGCTGTAAATTCACCCTGTGGGGAAGTGCTTTAGGCACACAGAAACTGTGTGAGGGGGTCTCTTGGTGAGTCCTTTTGCAAATCATTCACATGACATATTTCAGCTCTCAACAGCGAAGGTATTGGCAGGCATCTGAATTAAACATTAAAACACTACTTCCTTCTCTTCCCTTTACCCAACGCTTCTGTAGCCAATTTTAGCAGCCTTATTGCCTCTGCCTGAGATCAGCCATCTCAGCACAGGTCAGGATCTTGGGATGGGGTTTTCCCAGTTTGTGTAGCTGAATTACTGTTGTGTTTAATAAGAGTCAATATGCTGTGATGTTGTGCATTTAAAGTAATACTTTTGGTCCTTATATATTTAAATTGGAAACTATTTTTATTCATAAAATTCCCAGATGCAAATTTAGGATGGAATTCTCAATGTGATTATAAATGTGGACATGTGAATTTACAAGAGGATAAGGTTGGGGGAGAGTGGACAGGCATAAGAAATAGGAACAGGAGTAGTCCATAGGGTCCCTTGAGCCTACTCCACCATTCAATAAGATAATGGTTTATTTTAGGTTGGGGCCTGAACTCACCTCGATCCCCCCCCCTCCACCCCCCTCTCCCCTGACTTTGTAGATCAAAAATCTGTGCATCTCAGACTTGAATATAATCCACTGCTCTCTGGGGTAGACAATTCCAAAGATTAATGACCCTCTGAGACACAAAATTCCCCCTCATCTCTATTTTAAATGGGAGACTCCTTATTCTGAAACTGTGCCCCTAGTTTTAGATTTCCCCATGAGGGGAAACATCCTGTCAGCATGCACTCGGTGTCAAGCCCCCTCAGGATTTTTCATGTTTCAATAAGATCACCTCTGATTCTTCTAAACTGCAATGACTGTAGGCCCAACCAGATTAACCTTTCCTCATAAGGCAACCCCTTATGCCTGGAATTAACCTTGTCTGAACTGCCTCCAATGCAAGTGAATCCCTTCTTAAGTAAGGAACCAAAATTGTATGCAGTATTAGAAAAGCTACAGCACAATACAGACCCTTCAGCCCATAAAGTTGTGCCAAACATGTCCCTACCTTAGCGATTACTAGGCTTACCTATAACCCTCTATCTTATTAAGTTCCATGTACTTATCTAAAAGTCTCTTAAAAGACCCTATCGAATCCACCTCCACCACCATTGCTGGCAGCCCATTCCACGCATCCACCACCCTCTGAGTGAAAAACTTACCCCTGACATCTCCTCTGTACCTACTCCCCAGCACCTTAAACCTGTGTGATCTTGTGGCAACCATTTCAGCCCTGGGAAAAAGCCTCTGACTGTCCACTCGATCAATACCTCTCAACATCTTATACATCTCTATCAGGTCACCCCTCATCCTTCGTCTCTCCAAAGAGAAAAGGCCGAGCTCACTCAACCTATCCTCATAAGGCATGCTCCCCAACCCAGGCAACATCCTTGTAAATCTCCTCTGCACCCTTTCTATGGCTTCCACATCCTTCCTGTAATGAGGCGACCAGAACTGAGCACAGTACTCCAAGTGTGGTCTGACCAGGGTCTTATATAGCTGCAACGTTATCTCACGACTCCTAAGCTCAATTCGTCGATTGATGAAGGCCAGTACACCATACGCCTTCTTAACCACAGCCTCAACCTGCACAGCTGCTCAGACTTGCATAAAGTGAGAGTATTCTAGGTGCAATCTCACCAATGCCCTGTACAGTTGTAGTAAGACTTCCTTACTCTTGTACTCCATTGCAATAAGAGCCAACATTAAAAGTTAAGGTTTATTTATTAGCCACAGGTAAGACTTACAATGAAGTTACTGTGAAATTCCCCTAGTCGCCACAGTCTGACGCTTGTACAGTTCATTGCGCCTAACCAGCACGTCTTTCAGAATGTTGGAGGAAACCAGAGTACCCGGAGGAAACCCACGCAGACACGGGGAGAACATGCAGACTCCACACAGACATAGACCCAAGCTGGGAATTGAACCCGGGTCCCTGGCGCTGTGAAGCAGCAGTACTAACTACTGTGCTATCGTGCCGCCCCCTATTCTATTCTATTCTATTAGCCTCACTAATTACTTTCTGTACCTCCACACTGACCTTGTGTAATTCATGTACAAGGACACTCAGATCTCTCTGTCACAGCATTTCTGTATTCTCTCTCCATTTAAATAAATTTCTGCTTTTCTATTCTTCCTACGGAACCGGAAGAAATAGCAGAGGTGCTTAATGAATACTTTACCTCGGTATTCACGGTGGAAAAAGACCTGGGTGGTTGTACTACAGGATTGCGGCGGACTGAGAAGATTGAGTTTGTTGACATTAAGAAAGAGGATGTGTTGGAAATTTTGAATAGCATCAAGATAGATAAGTCGCCGGGACCGGATGGGATGTACCCCAGGTTACTGTGGGAGGCGAGGGAAGAGATTGCAGAGCCTCTGGCAATGATCTTTGCGTTGTTGATGGAGACGGGAGAGGTTCCGGAGGATTGGAGGATTGTGGATGTGGTTCCTATATTCAAGAAAGGGAATAGGGATAGCCCAGGAAATTACCGACCGGTGAGTCTAACCTCAGTGGTTGGTAAGTTGATGGAGAAGATCCTGAGGGACAGGATTTATGAACATTTAGAGAAGTTTAGTATGCTCAAAAGTCGTCAGCACGGCTTTGTCAAAGGCAAATCGTGCCTTACAAGCCTGGTGGAGTTCTTTGAAAATGTGACTAAACACGTTGACGAAGGAAAAGCGGTAGATGTGGTTTACGTGGACTTCAGCGAGGCGTTCGATAAGGTCCCCCATGCAAGACTTCTCGAGAAAGTGAGAGGGCATGGGATCCAAGGGGCTGTTGCCTTGTGGATCCAGAACTGGCTTGCCTGCAGAAGGCAGAGAGTGGTTGTAGATGGGTCTTTTTCTGAATGGAGGTCGGTCACCAGTGGAGTGCCCCAGGGATCTGTTCTGGGACCCTTGCTGTTTGTCATCTTCATAAATGACCTGGATGAGGAAGTGGAGGGATGGGTTGGTAAGTTTGCCGATGACACGAAGGTTGGTGGTGTTGTGGATGGTTTGGAGGGATGTCAGAAGCTGCAGAGTGACATAGATAGGATGCAAGACTGGGCAGAGAAGTGGCAGATGGACTTCAACCCGGATAAATGTGTAGTGGTCCATTTTGGCAGGTCAAATGGGATGAAGGAGTATAATATCAAGGGTAAGACTCTCAGCAGTGTAGAGGATCAGAAGGACCTTGGGGTCCAGGTCCATAGGACTCTTAAATCGGCCTTGCAGGTAGAGGAGGTGATTAAGAAGGCATATGGTGTGCTGGCCTTCATCAATCAAGGGATTGAGTTTAGGAGTCGGGAGATAATGATGCAGCTTTATAAGACCCTCGTCAGACCCCACTTAGAGTACTGCGCTCAGTTCTGGTCGCCTCATTACAGGAAGGATGTAGAAATTATTGAAAGGGTGCAGAGAAGATTTACAAGGATGTTGCCTGGATTGGGTGGCATGCCTTATGAGAATAGGTTGAGGGAGTTCGGTCTTTTCTCCTTGGAGAGACGAAGGATGAGAGGTGACCTGATAGAGGTGTACAAGATGTTGAAAGGTATAGATCGGGTGGATTCTCAGAGGCTTTTTCCCAGGGCTGAAATGGCTGCTACGAGAGGACAGAGGTTTAAGGTGCTGGGGAGTAGGTACAGAGGAGATGTCAGGGATAAGTTTTTCACTCAGAGGGTGGTGGGTGAGTGGAATCGGCTGCCGTCAATGGTGGTGGAGGCAAACTCGATAAGGTCTTTTAAGAGACTTCTGGATGAGTACATGGGACTTAATAGGATTGAGGGTTATCAGTAAGCCTATATATAGACCTAGGTAGGTAGGGACATGACCGGCGCAACTTGTGGGCCAAAGGGCCTGTTTGTGCTGTAGTTTTTCTATGTTCTATGTTCTCCCAAAGTGGACAACTTCACAATTTCCACATTATACCCCTTCAGCCCTCTATTTGTATCCCTTTGCAGATTTTTTTTTTGTTCTTTTGTTTTCTCACCCTTTTACTTTCCTTTTTTTTCACTTCCTTTTTTTTGTTTCTCACTTTTTTCTCTTTCTTTTCCCCTCACCTTTTTTTTCAGAAACTCAACCAATGTTCTGGGATCCTGGGTTCAAATCCTTGGCAGAATTTGAATTCAGTAAAAAAAAAATTGAATTATGAATCTATTGATGACCATGAAACCATTGTCAATTGTCGAAAAAACCCATCTTGTTCACTAATGTCCTTTAGGGAAGGAAATCTGCCATCTTTACCTGGTCTGGCTTACATGTGACTCCAGAGCCGCAGCAATGTGGTTGACTCTCAACTGACCTCTGGACAAGGGCGACTAAAACAAGCCCCAAGAGCTATATCGAATTTTGTCTTGAAATCACACATTTTTGGCCTCAACTACATTCTGTGGTAGTGAATTCCACAGATTCACCACTCTCTGGGTGAAGAAATTTTTCCTCACCTCAGTTCTAAAAGGTTTACCCCCGATCTTCAAACTATAAGCCCTTGTTCTGGACTCCCCCACCATCAGGAACATTCTTTCTGAATCTACCCTGTCTAACCCTGTTAGAATTTTATAACTTTCCTTGAGATCCCCTCTCACTCTGTTAAACACCAGTGAATATAATCCTAACTGACTTAGTCTCTCCTCATATGACCTGCCATCCCAGGAATCAGCCTGGTAAACCTTCACTGCACTCCCTTTATATAGCAAGGACATCCTTCCTCAAATAAGGACCAAAACTGCACTAAACTGCCTCACTAATGCCCTGTACAATTGCAGTAAAACATCCCAATTCCTATACTCAAATCTATACTATGAAGGCCAACATACCATTTGCCTTCTTTACTGCCTGCTGTACCTGCGCACTTACTTCCAGTGACTTCTGCGCAAGGATGCCAAGGTCTGGCTGCGTATCCACATCTCTCAAATTACACCCGTTCAATTAATCTGCTACGGTGCGATTACATTGCTCAATGTAATCTATAGGCCTCCAACTAGTGGGAAGGATGTAGAGGAACAAATTTGCAAGGAAAATACAGAGAGGTGCAACAATTATGGAGTAATTATAATGGAGGACGTTAATTATCTGAGTATAGGCTGGGACAGGAGTACTGTAAAGCGCAGAGAGGGCCAAGATTCCTAGAATGTGTTTAGGAAAAGTTTCTACAGCATAAGGTTTCCAGTGAAATGAGAAAAGATGCATTGCTAGACTTGGTTCTTAGAAATGAGGTGAGCAACTGGATCAAATGTCAGTGGGAAAACATTTAGGAATCATTGCATCACAAGGTTTAGGCTGACTATGAAAAAGGAAAAGGACAAAGAACAACCCAGATTATGAATAATTAAGTGGGGAAAAGCCAACTTCATTGTGGGTGGCATGGTGGCACAGTGGTTAGCACTGCTGCCTCACAGCATCAGGGACCCGAGTTCAATTCTGGCCTTGGGTGGAGTTTGCATGTTCTCCCCATTTCTGCGTGGGTTTCCTCCGTGTGCTCTGGTTTCCTCCCACAGTGTGGAGATGCCGGCGTTGGACTGGGGTAAACACAGCAAGAGTTTTAACAACACCAGGTTAAAGTCCAACAGGTTTATTTGGTAGCAAATAAACCTGTTAGACTTTAACCTGGTGTTGTTAAAACTCTTACTGTGTTCCTCCCACAGTCCAAAGATGTGCGGGTTAGGTGGATTGGCCATGTTAAATTGCCCCTTAGTGTCAGGGTAAATATGTGGGATAACGGGGATAGGGCCCGGGTGGGATTGTTGTCGGTGCAGCCTCGCTGGGTTGAACTGGCCTCCTTCTGCACTGTCGGGATTCTGTGATTCTATGATTTAATGAGGTAAGAATAGATCTGGGCTGAAGAAATTGGAATCAAAGGTTAACAAGAGAAATGGGAACTGAACAATGAGCTACCTTCAAAGAAGAAATAGTTCAGGCCCAGTCAAGAAGGGTATGTTCCCTCGAAAGGGAAAGGTAAGGCAAACAAATCCAGAGCTCCATGGATGACCAAAAGACAGAAATTAAGATGAAGAAGGAAAAGTGTGCTTATGACAGGTGTCCGGGAGAAAATATAACTGAGAACCACGCTGGATATAGAAGGTTTAGAGGGGAGGAGAAATAGCAAATAAGAGAAGCAAAGAGGGATTGTGAAAAGTAAATGACAGCTAACATAAAAGGGAATTCCAAAGTCTTCCATAGACATAAAATGGTAAAAGGATGAGGCGCAGTGTCTATTCGGCTCCAAAAAGGGGATTTACACATGGAGGAAGGAGGCATAGCTGAGGTATTAACTGAATATTTTGCATCTGTTTTTAACCAAGGAAGAAGGTGCCACCTGGACCATGGTGAAAAAGAAGGTATTTCAAATACTAGAGGGCTTAACATTGATAAGGAGGAGGCATTGAATAGGCTGTCTGTACTTACAGTTGATGAGGCAACAGGACCAGATAAGATACATCCAAAGATACTCAAAGTGGAAATTGTGGAGGCATTAGCCATAATTTTTCGGTCTTCTTTAGACTCGGGGGGGGTGGTGCCAGAAGACTAGAGAATTCAAATGTTACACTTTTGTTTAAAAAAGGGATGTAAAGGGAAGCTCAGCAGCTACAAGCCAGTAGCTTTAACTTTGGTGATGGGGAAACGTTGAGAGCATGGATTTCTTCAGGGAAAATTGTTTAACTAACTTGCTAGAGATTTCTGAAGAGGTAACAGAGTGGCACGGTGGGCACAGTGGTTAGAACTGATGCCTCACAGTGCCGCCAGGGACCTGGGTTTGATTCCTGGCTTGGCTCACTGTCTGTGCGGAGTCTGCATGTTTTCCCCGTGTCTGGATGGCTTTCCTCCGGGTGCTCTGGTTTCGTCGCACAGTCCGAAAGATCCAGTAAGTAGTCTCACAACACCAGGTTAAAGTCCAACAGGTTTATTTGGTAGCACGAGCTTTCGGAGCGCTGCCCCTTCATCAGGTGAGGCCAGCAACTCCACATCAGTCCAAAAGACATACTGGTTCGGTGCATTGGCCATGTTAAATTCTCCCTCAGTGCACTCGAACAGGTGCCGGAGTGTGGTGACTAGGGGATTTTCACAGTAATCTTATTGCAGTGTTAATGTAAGCCTATTTGTGACACTAATAATTAAACTTTAAAGCTTAAACTTTAAACAGAGGGTTGATGAGGGCAATGCTGTTGATGTGGTGTACATGGACTTCCAAAAGGCATTTGATACAGTGCCTCACAACTGACTTGTGAGCAAAGTTATAGCTCATGGAATAAGCGGTATTGCGTCCGTAACAGCATGGAAAAGAAATTGGCTGAGTGACAGGAGAGTAGGGGTTAATGGATGTTTTTCAGGCTGAGGGAGGTTTATCGTCTGTTCTCTTGGCATCAGTGTTGGACCCTTGCTCTTCCTGATATGTTGATGCCTGCACCTCAGTGTAGTGTCACATATTCAACATTTGTGGATTATACATTGTAAACTGAGGAAGATAGTGTAGAACTTCAAAGGGACAGAGGCAAGTTGGTGGAATGGGCGGACAGGTGGCAGACAAAGTTCACCATGGAGAAATGTGAGATAATTCATTTTGTTAGGAAGAACAGGGAGAGACCATAAGACATTGGAGCAGAATTAGGCCACTCGGCCCATCGGGTCTGCTCCGCCATTCAATCATGGCTGATATTTTTCTCATCTCCATTCTCCTGCCTTTTCCCCATAACCCCTGATCCCCCTTATTAATCAAGTCAATATAAAATAAAAGGTACTGCTTGGTGGGCCAAAGAGCCATTTCTGCAATGTATGATTCTGCGATACTCTAGAGAGTGTACAGGAGCAGAGGGGCCTGGGTGTATATGTATTGAGATAATTGAAGGTGCCAGGACAGGTTGAGAAAGCGGTTAGTAAAGCATACAGCATCCCAGGCTTTATTAATAGGGACATAGAGAGCAAGAGCAAAGAGGTTATGTTTAACTTATGTAAGTGACTAGTTCGGCCTCAGCTGGGGTATTGCGTCCGGTTCTGGACGTCACAATTTAGGAGGGATGTGAAAGCATTGGAAAGAATGTAGCAAAGGTTTACCAGAATGCTTCCAGGGTTGAGGAACTTCAGTTATGAGGATAGACTGGAGAAGTTGGAACTAGTTTCCTTGGAGAAAAGAAGGCTGAGAGGAGATGTGTTAGAGGTGTTCAAAATCATGAGCAGTTAGGGAGAAGCTGTTCCCATTCATGAAAGGATTGAGAATGAGGTTGAGAAGTTTCCTGATGGAACTGATGAAGACAGTGGGCAATTAAAAAAATTTCCTTCGGAAGACACGTGGGAATATTTTCCTTATTTAACTCCTTCACCTCCATAATAATTCGGTGAAAATAAGAGACATTTTGACTGTAGGGGGTGGCGGCCGTTTAAAGTAACCAAAACTTTTATCTTGTGGACTCTGCTGGCCAACTCAGAGACTTGCAGTCCCGCTCAAATTGCTCAATGGAGACTCACTCCCAGGCTCAGTCTCCCATATATACTGTCGTAGAAAGGGACATGGGACAAAAAAAATCAAAGTAAAGTTTATTTATTAGTGTCACAAATAAGGCTTACATTAACACAGCAATGAAGTTACTGTGAAAATCCCCCAGTCGCCACACTTTGGCGCCTGTTTGGGTACGCTGAAGGAGAATTTAGTATGGCCAATGCACCTAACAAGCATATCTTTCGGACTGTGGGAGGAAACTGGAGCACCCGGAGGAAACCCAAGCAGACACGGGGAGACCGTGCAGACTCTGCACAGACGGTGACCCAAGCCAGGAATCAAACTCAGGTCCCTAGTGAGGCAGCACTAGGCAGCAGTGCTAACCACTATGCCACCCATCTGTAAGGGACAATCCCTTAAAATAGGTGACAATTGGTCATCCTGCCAACACCCTCTTAGGGCACGGTACCTGAAGATAGAGAAAGAGGGAACTTTAGAAGATTAGAAGCAGTGCATCAATTATCTCTCAGCCACTTCTTTTAAGAATCAGTCAGGTCCAGGGAGCGGGTAAATATGTAGGGATCGGGGATAGGGCCTGGTGGGATTGTTGTCAGTGCAGACGCGATGGGCCGAATGGCATCTTTCTGCACTGTAGGGATTCTATGATTCTACGACTTGTCAACCTTTAGTCATATTAGTTTTCCTTGCATTTTTTCTTGAGTGACAGTGATTGTTTTAAGCTCCTCCAATTCCAAAAGTTCCTTATTTGCCCTGTTTTTCCACAGGAAGTACATTTATGTACAAATTTGCCCGAATATGTCAAAGGTTTTTTAAAATTATGTTAAAAATCAAAACTCTCCCGAGACTATACCGCGTCCTGAAAATGAATCTTGCAAATTCTGTCAAGTACATTCTCTAACCAGCACGGAAAAGGGGAGAGAACAATATCTGACTTTATATATATATATATCATTAAGTTTTGTTCTTGCCTGTATCTTTGCGGCATTGTTTTATAATTATGCACACAGTATGAATTAGAATGTACAGCACTGATAGTGTTTTTCTAAACTTTCCCCAAACTTGCCGAGTTCACTCTCCTCGACCTGTCAATCAACAGGTTGCCGTGCGACCGCGGCTGGGAGCTTTGCAAAGATCCCTCAAGTTTGCAAGGCAGAGCCTTTTTTTGCAAGTTTAAGCTCTTGGCACTTCGGAAAGTGTGTGTGTGTAACGTGGAATTGGTCACCTCGTTGCACCTTTTTTTCCCCCCTTTGCATTTAATTAATCGATGGGCATACATATATAAAAAAATCTCTGGCTTTTCACACGTCAGAGAAGCAGCAGAATCCCGCGGACAACGTGGAATAAATATTAAATGTGGGGGGCGGGGCCAGTCAGCGACAAGGGGTATTGGCTGGAGACTGAGGGGTGCTGTCAGTGATTGGGCGGTTGAGGTGTCAGTCAAGGGGAGGCGGCTCCTTGGGCTGTGAGGAGAGTTTGTTCAGTCTCAGCCCCGGGACTCGATACAGTGTATCCTCGGCTCTAAGATACAAAGTATCCAGGACACTCGATACATTGTATCCCCAACTCCACGAGACAAAGCTTCCCCAGGACTCGGTACAAAGTATCCCGGGGACTCGATACAAAGTATCCCCGGCTCCCAGTTCCAGAGTATCCCTTAGTAACTGAGTGAGGGGCGAGCCCTGGGCAGGGGAGAAAACAGCACCATGACCAAGGAGCAACTCCGGCCCCGGCTCTGTGTCATCGAGAAAGGCTCGAGTGGATACGGCTTCCACCTGCACGGGGAGAAGGGGAAGAGCGGCCAGTTCATCCGCCTGGTGGAAGCGGCCTCCCCGGCCGAGCGAGCCGGGCTGCGGCCCGGCGACAAAGTGGTCCAGGTGAACGGCGACAACGTGGAGCAGGACAACCACCAGCAAGTGGTGCAGAAGATCAAGGCGGTGGCCGAGCAGACCCGGCTGCTGGTGGTGGACAGGGAGACGGACGAGTTGCTGCGGGCCCGGGGGCTGGAGTGCAAGGAGGAATACATCGACGGCATCCCCGACACGGAGCAGGGCGAGGGGCAGCAGGGCGAAGCAGAGGAGAAAGCCCCGGCGACCGAGTCCCAGGCGGCCGATACTGTGTCCCAGAGCAGCAGCGAGAAGGTGAGGAGGAAAGGGGGTGGGCACTGCCCTAGGGCAGGAGCGTCCTCAGGAGGTGGGCAGTGCCCGGGATAGGGGTTCTCAAGGGATGGGCATGCACCCAGTGGATAGGTTGGTTGGAATTGTCGCCGTTCTTTGAGGATGTTCTTCCAGCTCTGATCTGGAGCTGTTCAGTAGTTGAGCCGGGAGCTGAGGTGAAAGGCTTTATTGGGAACACGGTGGGGGCAGTGGACGGCGCCAGCGGGTCACTGGGCCCTGCTTATTGTTGACTCTGGACTCACTTCGCTTCTCTGATACTCGGTCCAGGCTGTAAGTCTGCTGCTGAACAAAGTGCTCGAGTAGCTTGTGTTGAGACAGCAGAACTTCTGTGTTAGCTAAGATCCTGATTTAATCTGAATTTGTTTACTGGGTTTGGTTTGACCTAAAAAGAGGACAAGGCTGCATCTTCTGGCTCTGCCGATAGCAGGGTGAGAGCAGGCAGCATCAACTCTTTGCGACCTGGGGATAAGGGAGAGGGATTTCGGTGAAAGCCACAGGACAGACTGGCACAGGAGATCCTGTCCTACTTCACTTGGTAGTGGAGCAAACTTGAGACAAGCATTGCTGAGCGTTTCCATGTGGTACCACAGGAGTCTGGATAGGGGGGGGGGGGGGTGTGGTGCTGCTGCTCTTTGCTGGTTTCCCCTCCTCTCTGGCCAAGTGTAGAAGGGGCTACATATCAGCAGAGCTGGTATGGACGCAAGTGAGTCATTTTTTTCATGCTTACACATGCATAAGATTAGTCAGTAGCTGTGTATTTGTACAGGTATGTATTGGATAACCATTTCTCCAGGCATTGAGATTAGTGTGTGTGCAGCAAACGCTAAAACCACCAAGTAGATAGACAATTCGGGCCTTGAGTGACTGTGCAAACTTGACCCAGACATTCTCCTTATGTCTGCATGGGTTTCCACTGGGTGCACCAGTTTCCCCTCTCAGTGCAGGGATGTGTGGGTTGGGTGGATTGACCATGCTGGATTGCCCCTTAGTGTCAGTTAGGGTAAGACAAGATAAATACGTGGGGTGGTGAAACAGCTAGCTGTAGGCTTACGGTGTGGGATCACAGGTCTGATTAGAGCTGCTGCTTGACTGAAAGTGTGTCAGTAGGTGACCCACACTGGACCTTGCTTATTGATGATTAAGATCCATATCTTGCAGCACTTTGTCTAAGTTGAGAGGCAAAAGATTTGCATTTTAAGCACCAGTCACTTGAAAATGATTACTCTGGAGCCTTGAGCATAATATCCAAGCTGGCATTCCAGTACAGTGCTGGGGGAGTGCTGAACTGCTGTCTTAATGTGCTAGGTGCATTGGTCATGCTAAATTCTCCCTCCGTGTACCTGAACAGGTGCCGGAGTGTGGCAACTAAGGGATTTTCACAGTAACTTCATTGCAGTGTTAATACTCGCCTACTTGTGACATTAATAAATAAACTGATATAAAACTGAAGCAATGTCTCTCTGGGGTGGATGTGAAAATCCTACAGCATAGCATGCTTCAAAGACGAGTAAGGGAATTCTCCTGGTGGCCTGGCTGATATTCATCCCTCAAACAAAAAAGTTACGACAGGTTATCTGCTTGTTACTATGTTCTAGTTTGTGGAGCTGACTGTGAGCCAAGTAGCTGTCACATTTTATCAGTAACGGATACCTGGGTATTCCCAGCACATTGGATTCACAGCACAAACTGTGTTTACTGTGCACTCATTGTTTACTGGATTGATTCCTGATGGGAAATGGGGAAAGCATCACATTAGAATAGAATCCCTACAGTGCTGATGAAGCCATTCAGCCCATCGAGCCTGCACTGACAACAATCCCACCCAGGCCTTATCCCTGAAACCCCATGTCTTTACCTTGCTAATCTCCCTGACGCTGTGGGGCGGTTTGGCATGGCCGGTCCACCTAATCCGCACATCTTTGGACTGCAGGAGGAAACCCACGCAGACACGGGGGAAATTGTACAAACTCCACACAGTCACCCAAGGGCAGAGTTGAGCCCAGGTTCCCGACGCTGTGAGGCAGCAGTGCTAACCACTGTGCTGCCCCACACTGAGGCAGTAAGTTAGGAGTGAGATCCCATTACTGGGGTGGAGTAGAGCACACTTTGTTTCTTTTACTGTCTTCACCCAACAAGTCAGTGCTGTTCATCACATTGACCCTGACTGGCAGTCATAGAGGGGTCTCACTCCTCACCTAGTGGGGATCCTGAGCCTGGTTGGGGGGGAGGGAGGGAGAGAGAAGAGGGGGGTGGTGCAGTAGGTTTCCTGATCAAACCAATAAAAGCAGTGAGCAGTTTTTTAAAGATTTCCTTCAAAGACACATGGGAATATTTTCCTTTTATTGACTGAGACCTGGATATTAAGAGCAGGAGGCTCTACTAGAGCAAAATAAAACACTCAGTACACCAAAGTCCTGAATGCAGTTCTAGTCACCACATGACAGGAAGGATGTGATCTCGAGAGGTGCCGAGAACATTTATAAGGATGTTGCTGGGTACAAAGAGTTTTAGCAATGGTATAGATTGGGTAGGCTGGGTTTGTTGTTGTTTTTTTTTCCCTCTAGAAGACGGGAAGCTGAGGGGAGATTTAATTGACGGGTATAAAATTAAGGGGCCTGGATGGAGTTTTCCTTCGCAGAGGGGTCAATTACAAGGGGGATACATTTTAAGTAACTGGTGGAAGGATTTGAGGAATAACATTTTCACCCAAATGGTGGTGGGGATCTGGAACTCCCTGCCTCTCATTACATTGAAAAATTAGTCAGATATGTATTGCGGTTGTGGTCCAAGAGCTGAACATTGGGATCAGACTTGATAACTGGTTTCTATTAAATAGGTCTGAATGAATGGCCTCCTGTACTGTACATTTGCTTCTGTTTTGTACGTTTCTTCCCCTCCCCCTGCCTCGGGTGCCAAGGCTGCTCACATTGACAGGCGAGTGATGAGGGTTGAATCCGGCCACTTTTGCTTTTGAAAGGAGGAGCTCAGCTGATGCTTTGAATGAATCACATGGAAAAATGCTGCATTGACATTCAAACTTGCATTGAAAATTCATGAGTTTGTGTTCTTGTAAATGGCCCACTTCATTCACTTGTCAGACTTGAATTCGGAATACCCTGTACAAGGCCTCACGATTTCTCCTCCTGGGTGGAGGTTAAGTATCAACTTCAACATTGAGTTTGCTGAGGAGATCATTGTTTTCCTGAAATTTGTAACTCACTCCTGTCACAATTAATGTAATCGATGTATTAATATCAACCCATTTTAGATCAAAATCAAGAATCATCACATTTGAGATGCTATTAATTTCTCTCAAATTACTTTCACCTCAAGTGACAGACCTGTCCCCACCAGTACTGTGCCCCAGTCTTGCATGGCGACAGACCTGTCCCCACCAGTACTGTGCCCCAGTCTTGCATGGCGACAGACCGACATAACTGGTGTTGATCAAAATGCTTTCTAGCATAGACTAATTTTAAATGGGGTGGGCAGGAGGACGGCAAAGATTAGAGATGAACATCTCTAGTTATGAGGTAACTTGAAAGAGTCGGGTGCCTCGTGGACTGATTGCACTGTGGCCATTGTGCGATTTGGATTTTTTTTTAAGCTTTCACTTAACTCCCAATGACATCAGTCAACTGATCTGTGTTTTGCCATTTGGGATTTTCAATGTTCATTTGACCCACTGCAATGTGACCTTGGTTTCAAATCTCTGTGGAAGATTGTGCTTCCAACATTGTGACCCTCCCTAATGTCTGGTTCGGCATGATCCCACAACCCTTTGTGTCAGTTGTTACTGGGAGGCCAGTGGTGATGGATTCTGAAGTTACACAGTAGGTTGACAAATTGTGTAAATGCCATTCTGGAGTGAAGCCAGTCAGCTTGAATTCTGGCCAGCGGTCTGAGACAATTGCAAGCTTTTTACCAATGCTTGGTTTCATGTTCCTAGCAAGACAGCAATCCATTTTCATGAATTGAAGCCTGCATTTCTATTCAACACAGCCTATGGTTAGTGTGCCCAGATTTAGCAACTAACCCATTTAACTGGTGAATACATATGATGCCAGCCATCCTCTCCACCTCCTTCAAAGGCTGAAAATAGCCACTAGGGCTATGTGCAGGCTAAACTACTGAATCAGATTTATCTCCAGATGAAGTGACATACTGAAGCTGAAATTCTTAAAACTCAGTAATTTAGTTCTGGGTGATGTACTTAATGGCAGATAGAAATGCCCTCCAATTGGTGGTTGTTACTGCCTCCAACTGAGGACCTCTTCAGTTCCGTGTTTGGGTGCATTTCTGAATTGGAGAATATCTGAGCCCTGCTAATCAGATTGGCAAATACAGGCTGGTTCAGATCTCTTCATATGGACCTGTGCTCTGCCTGACATGTTTTGGTAGTGGGGGTGAAATGAGTCCCATTAAACCAATATGACTTCATTGGGGAGGTGATAAAGTTTATTTATTGGTCACAAGTAAGGCTTACTGAAGTTACTGTGAAATTCCCCTAGTTGCCACAGTCTGGTGCCTGTTTGGGTCAATGCACCTAACCAGCACGTCTTTCAGAATGTGGGAGGAAACCCACAGGGTGAATGTGCAAACTCCACACTGACAGTGACCCAAACCGGGAATCGAACCTGGGTCCCTGGCGTTCTGAAGCAGCAGTGCTAACCACTGCTACCGTTCCACCTGATAGTGAATGGGCAATTTGCTTAATTAATGCTGACCTCGCCCCAACCCCTTTTTTATTATACTTGGTTGCTGCATTGTCACCACCCTGTCAGCCTGCAGAGAATAACATCCCACATTCCAACCATCAAAGTAACTAGAACTTAGTTTTTCCTTTAAACTGTCTATCGTATTCCTTCATGTGCGAGGACATTTTAACTTCAGAAATTAATTTATGAAAGATCAAATAAAAGGCATGAAGTACAGGTTTGATCTCCATGGATGGTCATTGTCCATATCACGTTCTGGTGAATGGTATGATAATGCTTCCTTTAATCACAGCACAATTACAACCAGTGTGAAGCAAACTATTCTGCTGAATTAACTGTTAGGTTGTTAAGGGTTTTGGTAATTGTTGTATTGTGCTGAGTGGGGAGCTGGATCTGGCAATGTGGAATCATTGGGACCCATTAGCTTTTTGTAGCCGTCCCTTTAAAATTCCATTTACTGTACATGAGCTGTTTTTAGAAACTGACTGTAGCTCTAATTACCACGTTCAGTGTTGACACAAGTTTCAGTGTCGATTAGAGGCTTTAATTCAAAATTAAACAATGTTGTGAATGGTTCTGTTTCTACATGACTGATGTGAGTGTTGGAATATCGGAAATCAGCAAGCCCCTGAAACATTCGGAGCACAAATTCCTGAACAACAATGACGAGTTTGATCAGCAATTCTCAGAAAAGAAAAACCAAATGAATGTGTTTCTTTGATATTTTGATTTTTTTTCTTCCATTATTGGAATGATGTCAGTTGTGACAATCGAGTTAGATTATATGCCTATTCCTCATGAGCTTGTTTATTTTTGATTGATTGAATTAAATTAATTGTTTGCCTGTAAAATATTATGCTTCTGAAGACTGGAGAGAGACCTGATGGAAAGTTTGCTATTTGTCTCCTGGGGAACATTGCTACCAGTTTGCTCAAAGCTCCTTGACAGACTTGCTCGTAACTATGGCCTGGGTAGGGAGGTTAGCTGAACAGAAATGTAAATGTAAAGGTGCTGTTCACTTCCTGGTGTGTCGTTGTGGTTTTTAATTAATGCTCCACAGGCTGCTGTTAGTGTGGCACCTGCACTAATGCTACTTATGGTGATAATGGCTGTGTGATAAAGTTGTCAATGACCGGATCATCTGTTATAGTTGGTTGAGGGATGAATGTTGGCCAGGACACGGGGGAGAATATCTCCGCTATCTTTTAAAGTGGTGACTTTTGTGTCCAGCCGAGAGAAGCAGACAAGGCTTTCATCAGAAAGGCTGACTTGTAGTTTTGGCTGAGTGTCTACCTGGACTTGGTGTTTGAGTCCAGGGAAGCCTGAGCCAAGTTCCAGAGACTGGTTTTCGTCTCAGCATTGTCCAGCTGTGTTGTTTTGCACTGATTTGTTTAAGTATGATAGAATCCCTACAGTGCAGAAGGAGACCATTCGGTCCATCAAGTCTGTACTGACCGCAATCCCACCCAGGCTCTATCCCTGTAACCCCACATTTGCCCTTCTAATCTCCCTGACACTAAGGGGCAATTTAGCATGGCCAATCAACCTAACCCGCACATCTTTGGACTGTGGGAGGAAACCAGAGCAGCTGGAGGAAACCCGGGGAGAACTTGCAGACTCCAATAAAACCCCGCGTGCTGGCTGAGCGCGTGGGGACGTCCGTCCGGCACGCGACCAAAGCCATCCTAGACCTTAGGACGGTCGTGCTTGGCCCCGAAACTGCACGCAAACTTGAGACGGCGCAGGCGTGCGGTGGGATCCCGCTCGAGCGTTCCCCTGTTCGGGCGGAATTCCACATTGGCCCAAAGCCTCAGCCCCCCTCCCTGGGTGAGGTGCCCCACAGCCTGAGCCGCCTCGCGGAAATGCCCTCCGTGCCTTTTTCTACCGCGCGGAGGCGTTTCCTGTGCGGGCTGCTGCTGCACACCTTCCACTACCGCCTCCTCGCCTGTCGCCCGGATACACCTTGGCGGGCCTTGTTGCTGCCGGGCGGCGGAGGTCCCCGCTGGAGGTCCCTCTACGGAGGGATCTCCCCCAATTACGTTGGGGACCTGGGGTGGAGGGTGATGCATGCAGCAGTTCCGCACAACCGTAGGATTCACTGGTTCACGGGCTCCGAAGACTGCCCTTTCTGCGGCCTTGTGGAGTCCGTGGACCATGTCTATGTTGTGTGTCTTAGGCTGCACTCCCTTTATGTTTTCCTAAAGAACCTTTTGTTGATGTTTTGTCTGCACTTCAGTCCCACGCTCCTGATCTACGGACACCCGGTGCGGAGAGGGGAGGGTCGGGATGGCGACCTCCTCGTGAACCTGCTCCTGGGCCTGGCGAAACGCGCCATTTACCGGTCCAGGCTGCGGGCGATCGAGGGGGCCGTCCATCCTGACTGTCTTCCCCTCTACCGCGGCTACGTTCACGGCCAGGTGTCCCTGGAGAGGGAGCATGTGGTGTCCACGGGCACGGTTGACGCTTTCCGCGCCCGTTGGGCACCGCAGGGGTTGGGGTGCATTATTGACCCTAATAATCACATTTTAATTTGATGTTTTTAAGTTTCCTTTGTACTTTGATTTCTGTTCGGGCTGTTCCCCCTCCTTTTTGGGGAGCTGCCCCTTTTACTTTGTCCTGATTTAATCCGAGTTTGTTTACTTGGTTTGGTTTGACCTAAAAAGAGGACAGGATTCAGCTCCTGACAACAGCTGATTTCTTTCAGAAAGCTTTCACTTCACAATGCGATCAGCCCGATTCCTGGTGCTGGCTTCTTCTACATCAAGTGAAGAAAATGTAACCTGAGAATATAATTAGAGCTAGCAGTTATTTTAAATTTACCAAGTTCTGCGTAGCCAAATTGTGGATGGCCTGGTTTACAAGAAATCATAGAATTCCTACAGTGCTGAAGGAGGCCATTTTGCCCACCGAGTCTGCATCGACTCTCTCTGACAGAGTACATTACCCAGGGCTTATCCTCATAACCCCACATTTATCATGGCTCATCCATCTAATCCACACACCTATGGCCATGATCAATTACCTCGTAGTGTCCCATCAACCTAACCTGCACATCTTTGGAGAGGGGGAGGAAACCGGAGCCCTGGAGGAAACCCACGCAGACATGGGGAGAATGTGTCGTTGCCCAAAGCTGGAATTGAATCCAGGTCCGTGATGCTGTGAGGCAGCAGTGCTAAGCATCGTGCCGCCCCACTTGTTTTTCCTCCTTTCACTGGGTGTTTGGAAAAGAATGCACCATGTGCATCAGTGTGTGATTGTGAAAGGAAGGCAGGTGCATGACTCTGACTGCAGTGGACCCTGACTGGAAGGAATGTAATGACATAGACAGTTTGTGTTTGTTCTGTGGCCCCTTCCAATAGAGCAGGGCTTCAATAAAATGCGCTGAGCACCTTGTGTTTCTATTTGAGGGCCTAGGTCTATGAATCCAAATGGACTAACAGCAGACAATAAAAGATCCCACAGAGCTATTTTAAGGAGTTCTCTGGCCTAGTCAACATTAATACTCAACCAATGCCTAGAACACATAGTATCTATGATATTACCTGGTTAAGTGCAGATCCAACAACACTTGGGAAGCTGAACACCATCCAGGACAAAGCAGCCCATTTGATTGGTACCCCATCCACCACCTTCAGTATTGACTCCCTCCACCACCAATGCACAGAGGCAGCAGTGTTTACCATCTGCAGCACCTCACCAAGGCTCCTTTGACAGTATCTTCCAAACCTGCGACCTCCCCCCACCCCCATATCACCTAGAAGGACAAGGGCAGCAGATGCACAGGAACACTGCCACCTGCAAGTTCTCCAAGTATCACACCAGCCTGACCTTGAATTATAATGCCATTCCTTCACTATCACTGGGTCAGAATCCTGGAACACCCTCGCTAACAGCGCTGGCAGTGTCTACATCACATGGACTGTCGCAGTTCAGCAGAAGGCAATTTGCTATCTTTTCAAGGGCAGTTAGAGATGCACAATAAATGCTGTTCTTACCAGCGACGCCCACATCCCATAACTGGATTGAGCAAAAATGAATTTGATTGTTGCGGCTTTATGTTAATTTGCTGCCATGTTTCTTATTGCTTTTTAAAATGCTACAGGCATAGAAACTTCTGGAAGTTCACATGCACAAAGCTTTGAAGGACCAGTTGGGCAGTTTTTTAAAAAGTCTATCGGACCATTGACTTTATTAATGGATGCTTAGAGTGAAAAAAAAAAAGCAAAGTAGATATGTTCACACTTTCTAACTCACTGTTTTGGTCTTAGTCTGGGAAACTGTGTTTAATTCTGGATCTTACACTTGAGGTAGAATATTAAGGCCTTTGAGAGGCCATCGAGGAGATTGACTGGGATGGTATCATGGATGAGGAATGTCACTTCTATGGAAAGACCGGAGAAGCTGGGATTATTCTCCTTGGAGCTGAGAAATTTAAGCAAATAATAGATGGTGTTCAAAATGATGAGAGGTTTTAACAGGAAATAAAATGAAATTGTTTGAAGTGGCAGAAGGGTCAGTAACCACTTGGGTTTACATGGCTATGGGGAAAGAGCAGTGGACGTGGGGCTAACTGGAGAACTCTCAAAGCAGCAGCAGTGGACTGAATGGTGTCCTGAGCTGTAACTTTGTACAGTTTGTGTTCATAGAAAGCGTTGCTGTGACCAAGTATACATGAGGAGGAGTTGGTTTTATATGTGAAACTGTTTCCTCTGTTTCAGCACTTTGGCCCCTGTTGGAGACAGTACAATGTGCTAAACTATTAAATGAAGCTGGAAGGTTGTTTACCCAAACTGACGCATGACTCAAAGTCCAGGAGTTTGCATGAGGTTATATTTCAAAAGGTCAAACTAAGCAAATTTCACAGTTTGTTTTCTCAGCATTAATACAGAGAAAATATTGATTTTAAATATATCTTTTGTTTCTTTACTGTGTTAATATTTATGTAGAATGCTATGTGTGGGAGCATTACATGCGAGGGGGCATGGGTGGCTAGTGCTTTGCTGCTCAGCTGGTGAGTCTGACTATTTCACCAGAAGGGGCAATGCTGATGCTCCCTGACCTGTTTTTGGCTCTCACCACATACTTCCCCTCTGACGAGGGGTTGACTACGAAGACCCTTGGTGATTCCCACCATTTTTAATGTTCTGTCCAAGGTGAGCTGACAGGGTATTGAAATGGAACCTGGTTTGTGGGCCTTGGACTCATACTGGGTCCTATGGCTACTGAATTAATCAGTAAGGGAGCTCCCATTCTTTTCATTAAAAGTACAATGCTAAGTGGGATCCATTGGCAGTCACAGTTTTTGTATAACTTGCTGCACAGCACAGCACATTCTGGTTTTTAGCCCATATAGGAAATGTTGCTTCATGTGCTTTGTGAAGTGTTTTCTTACCTTCCGACTCATCTATTCAAGCACTCTGGCTGCCCTCCAACATTCACCCTCTGCAAACTTTGACTTTTCCAAAATTCTGTTGCCCATCTCACTTTTACCATGTCCTGACTGCCTATTACCCTGATTCCCATTGACTTGCACTGATTGACGCTCTGACACTGTCTCAATTTTAAAATTCTCATCCTCGCTGTCAAATCCATCCATGGTCTCACCCCTCTCCCTATCTCTGTAATCCCTTCCAATGTCACAACCTCCAATTCTGACCTCTTGTTCATTTTCCTATTCCCAACTAACGCAGTTTATGTTCCGTATTCTGGAATTTTCTCCCACCTTTCAGACTATCTTCCGAGTTTACCTCTTTAATTAAGCTTTAAATCACCATTCCAATATTTCCTCATTTGCTTTGATGTTGACTTTTGTTTGGCACACCTGTTGAAACTCTTGGGTCGTTACAGGTTTTATGTAAATGCAAGTTGTTGTTGTTTGTTGGTAAAATGTAAAATTATTGTTCTGTTTTCCCCTTTAATGACAGTATCTTGTGGTGAAGTTACTGTCTTGAGTGTCACGGGCACCCTGTATCCATTTGTACTAACCTGTACACCAAATGTCAGCAGGGTACTCGGTCATGATGCTTTCCATTGTGGAACCAGAAGCTGGTCCAGTCCTCACTCTGGATCTGTGGCTGGGCTGTGTATCCTTGGCCTACACTCTACACGGGCACATCTCAGAGCTGTTGCCATTCAAGAGAGTGCAGATCTGACCTGAGAACTCTGTCAATGCACAATTTGGTCTGTCTTTATGCTTGATTGCACTGTTACACCTGCATCCTCTGCTTTGTAACGATCAATGTCCTTGGTTAATGTTATTTAGAGATGTTAAGGTTTGTATATTTGAGAGAATTTTGGTTAATTGGTCCGCAAATGCTAAACTTGTCCCATGACAGTCTCTGCGGCTGTTTAATATTAACAGACTCCAGTGTACTTTGACACTGTTTGTGAGAAACACTTGTTTTGAAAGGTGGATGGGTGTGGGGAAACCTGGGCTCTTGTTATTTTTCATATTTTTAGCTTCACAATCTGTCATACTGGAAAACAAATCCCTATGCATTTTGTGCTTCTAGCATTTCATCAAACACTCCCAGGGTGGTTACAGCACAGGGTAATATACAGAGTAAAGCTTCCTCTACACTATCCCCATTGAACACCCCTGGGACACATATGGCACAGGTTAGAAATAGAGTAGAACTCTCTGCCCCCATCAGATATTCCCAGAGCAGGTACAGCATGGGGTCAGATATCGGATAGAGTTTCCTCTATGCTGTCCCCATCAAATTCTCCCAGGGCAGTTATAGCACAGGGTAACATTCAGAGTAAAACTCCCTCTACACTGTTCCCATCAAACACTTCCAGGATATGTGCAGCACGGGGTATGATCCTGAGTAAAGCTCCATCTAAACTGTCCTCCTCTAATGGACTTTAACCTGGTGTTGTTAAACTTCTTACTCATCTAATGCACCCAGGGCAGGTACAGCATGGGGTAAGATACAGAGTAAAGTTCCCTCTGCATACTCCCAACAAACACTATCCCTATCAAACACTCCCAGGGCAGGTACAGCACGAGGTTAGCTAGTATGTGCTGACGGAATGTAAATCTATGATGGTGTTGAACATTGAACAGTTAGTGCCGTGCTTTATAGTAGTTAATGAGTGTCTGAAATACCCCAACTTTGCACTGATGTGCTACGAGATTATAAAACCTGTGAATGGGCAGCACGGTGACTGAGTGGTTAGCACTGCTGCCTCAGCACCAGGGACCCGTGTTCAATTCCGGCCATGGGTGACTGTCTGTCTGTGGAGTTTGCACGTTTTCCCCGTGTCTACGTGGGTTTCCTCCAGGTGCTCTGGTGTGCTCCCACTGTCTACAGATGTGCAGGTTAGGTGGATTGGCCATGCTAACTTGCTCCCTAGTGTCCAAAGATGTGTAGGTTAGCCATGGTAAAATGTGCGGGGTTACGGGACTAGGGTAGGGGGAGGCCTGGGTGGAATGCTTTTTCAGAGTCAGTGCAGAATCATAGAATCCCTACAGTGCAGAAGGAGGCCATTCAACCCATCAAGTCTGCATCGACCACAATCCCACCCAGGCTCTATCCCCATGCATTTACCCTAGCTAGTCTCCGGATGCTAAGGGGCAATTTAGCATGGCCAATCCACCTAACCTGCACATCTTTGGACTCGATAGGTTGAATGGCCTCTTTCGATACTGTCGGGATTGTTTGGTTCTAATTGTCCTTTGGCATGACCATACCTGAGAGGATAGATTGGACTCTCCGCTCACTGTCTCATTCAAGGGGAGGTGCCTCTGACAGTGCTGCACTCTTTCAATAATGGAGTGTCAGCTTAGATTATGGGTTCAAGTCTCTACGGTGATACTTGAGCCCATGATCACCTGACTTTGAATGGAGTCTTACTCAATAAACCACAGATAACCCCTTGTCCTTGTGTTTCAAATAGTTTTGCCTGAAATGAGAGTTTCTGCTGTCTGTCTGTTTGTGTATTCCAAATATCAAACATGGTCTGTACCCTTGCTGAAGGGGCATTGTGAGGGATAGTGGACACTGTACCTTGCTGAAGGGGTGTGGTGAGGGGTAGTGGACACTGTGCTCTTGCTGAGGGGGCATGATGAAGGGTAGTGGACATTGTGCCCTCACTGAGGGAGAATCTCACCTGAAATGTTTGTGGAGTTTCCAGATATGAGTTTGAGGTAAGGTATAGTTGAAACCAAGTTAGTCCAGTCTAATGTCTGTGAACAAGGTGATGTCCATTCCTGCCTGAGCCCAGCTATTGATGGTTAGTATTTTATACATCTTAATTGATGGAAATGCTGAATTTCTTGCTCTTTTACCCTATTGGTTATGAGATCCCATTTACTGATGCCATCTCTTTACCTGAAGTTACTACTTTAGTGTGTGGGGGACGCGGGGGGGGGGGGACGGACGGACGGGGGGGTTAGATTTAGGAACACAGGAGCAGAAGTAGACAAATTCAGCCCTTCGCATCAGCTCCACCATTCAATCATATCATGGCTGATTTCTGAAACAGAAACGGCTGGACGATCTCAGCAGGTCTGACCGTATCTGTGGAGAGAGAATAGAGCCAATGTTTCGAGTCTGGATGACCCTCCATCACAGCATTGATTGCTGATCTCTCCCTGGTCTCAAATCCACCTTCCTACCTGTTCCCCATATCCTTTTAACTTGTTTTTTTAAAATCAAAAATATATCTATCTCCTCCTTGAAACCATTTAATGATTCAGATTCCACCGTGCTATGGGTCTGCGAGTTCCACAAATTCACTGCCCTCTGCGGGAAATAGTGCCTCCGCATCTCCGTTTTAAGTCTACCACCTCTTAATCCATACCTGTGACCTCTTGTTCTAGATTGCCCCACAAGACAAAACATTTGGTCTATGTTTACTCTTACCAATCCCTTTTTAGAATTTTATAGATCTCGATAAGATCCCCTCTCATCCAGCCTGTACAAGCCCAAACTGTTTAATCTCTCCTCATATGTTGACCCCTTCATCCCTGGAATCAATCTAGTGAACCCCCCCCCCCTCTGAACTGCCTCCAATGCCACCACATCCTTCCTCAAATAAGGAGACCAAAACTGGACACAATACTCCAGATGTGGTCTTATCAACATCTTATACAATTCTGACAACACTTCTCTACTTTTATATTCCAGTTCCTTTGCAATGAATGTTGAAATTCCATTTGCCTTTATTACATGCTGTACCTGCATACCAACTTTCTGCGATTCATGAACATAGACCCCCAGATCCTGATGTCCAGATACATTTTGAATCTGCTTTCCATTTAAATAATTTGCCTTTCTATTTTATCTGCCATAATGGATAACCTCTCACTTATCCACATTAAACTCCATCGGCCAAATTTTGGCCCATTCTCCGAGCATATCTATATCCATCTGTAAAATTTTTATATTCACTGCCTGGTTTCCCACCTATTTTGGTATCCTCTGCAAATTTTGTTATGTTACACTGTCCATGCTTGCAGATCATTTATATAGATTGGGAGAGGGGAGTTGGTCACAACTAAAAAGTGACACCCCACCCAGCACATGAGTTTAGTGGGTGCTAGAATACTAGTGATCAGGCATCTGTTCCCTAGCTGATATCATTGTGAATCAACAGAATTTTTATCCAACTGTCAGTGACTACTGAGTTAACAGACCTGTTAATTGAGTGCTGAGCTTTTAATGCATTGTATGTTCACCTGTGGTTTATTCCTATTCTGTCTATTTGATCAACTTCCTGCAGCATTCTGTGGCAAACTCTTGAACTTCTCAGTTAAGAGTTTATGCAACCCTTTGTGGTTTCCGATAAAACGGCTGAGACACGAAGTTTAATGAAGCAAGTCAGCTGACCCCAGAATTGCTGTTTAGCCGGCCAAGGATCATGAAGAATTAAACTGAAACCACAAGAGACTTCCTGAGCGACTGCACAGGACATTAGCAGGGCCACCGAGAGAACGTGCTCGAAAACCCTCACTTTTAACAGTTTTAATTCCAACACCCCAAGCAGCCGAATTACTCAACATCTGCACCTTCCAATCTTCCTCCACTGTTTACTTCACACATCACTGCATGTGATGGAAATCAGCTTTGGTGCAGATTAAAGAAAAGCCTTTCATGGCGCTTCTGTCAAAATTAATCTAAACATTCAGCAGGGGTTTAACAATAAAGAAGGACTTGCATATATCCAGTGCCTTTCAGAACCTCAGGACATCTCCCAAAAACATTTTACAGCCAATGAAATACTTTTAAAAGTGTATCAACTGTTATAATGTAAGAAATGGGGCAGCCAGTTTATACACTAATGTCCCACAGAGAGCACTGTGATAATGACTAGATCATTTGTTTTTGTGACGTTAGTCGAGAGGTGAATATTGGCCAAGTGGGAAATCCCTTTGCTTCTCTTTGAAATAGTGCCTTGGGATCTTTTGCACCCATATCAGGGGGTAGACAGTGCCTCTGTATGATATTTCTCCTGAAAGATAGCATCACTACGGCGGCACAGCGGTTATTGCTGCTGTCTCACAGTGCGAGGGTCTGGGTTCGATTCCCAGCTTGGGTCACTGTCTGTGCGGAGTCTGCATGTTCTCCCTGTGTCTGCGTGGGTTTCCTCCCACAATCTGAAAGACATGCTAGTTAGGTGCATTGGATGTGCTAAATTCTCCCTCCGTGTACCCAAACAGGCACCAGAGTGTGGCAACTAGGGGATTTTCACAGTAATTTCATTGCTGTGTTGATGTGCTTGTGACACCAATTTAAAAAAAAACTTAAACCAGCAGTGCAGCACT
This sequence comes from Mustelus asterias, assembly GCF_964213995.1. NCBI lineage: Eukaryota > Metazoa > Chordata > Chondrichthyes > Carcharhiniformes > Triakidae > Mustelus > Mustelus asterias. The sequence continues at coordinate 58,372 of NW_027590917.1, forward strand.
CCCCCAGTACATAGCCCCTGCTGGCCTCATGCTGAAATCTGTTGGGTGGGGCCCGGGTCAGGCTCTCTCCAAGGCTGGCACTTTGTTCACTCAAAGGACCCAGTACAGTGGTTGAATATAGTTCAATGTGCGCCTGTTTGTCTTACTCTATTTCTATTTAAAGGTCATTGTTTTATGTGAATGTGCCAGAGGTAGGATCTGTGTGGAGAGAATTTGAGGGTGTGGTTGTTTGAAATTAGTTTGTGGGAGTAGTACATGCTTGTGGTGTATTTGGTGTAGCACACCAGATTTATTGTGGTACCAAGTTTTAATAAGAGGCCTGGATTGTGACAATTCCTCTGGAGACTGTGGCCCATGTCAGTGTTGGATGTGGTGGAGTTGCCACCTTAAAATTGATAGAATCCCTACAGTGCAGAAGGAGGCCATTCGGCCCATTGAAAGAGCACTCTACCTAGGCCCATGCCTCTACCCTATCCTTGTAACTCTGCATATTTACCATGGTTAATCAACCTAACCTGCATAGCTTTGGACTGTGGGAGTAAACCGCAGCACCCAGAGGAAACTCTCCAGTTGCGGGGGAATTCTGCAAACTCCACAGTCACCTGAGGCCGGAATTGAATCCAGGTCCTTGGTGGTGAGGCAGCAGTGCTACCACTGTGCCACCATGCCATCCCACCAAATTGAGGAAGCGTGTTACTATGGTCGAGTATTGTGATCAATCAACTTATTTGTAGAATTTGACTACAATGAGCTTGCTGTGATCTCAGTAAGGCTCCTGCCTTAGTGAGATACACTGAAGGGGCATTAACCTTGCACGTGACCAATTATTCCAGTCACATCTTGTTCTCATATCTGTTCTACCTATTCTCCTTCATTCATTGAACCTTGGTAACGAGTTCCACAGCACCTCCATTCACTATGAAAAAGATTCTCCTGTTTGGTTTTGAATCTGATATTTTTAATCTCGTCAGTGTCCCCTTGTAAACCCTCAGCTACTGAAAACAGTCTCCTTTCTTAACTTTAAACAATTATATTGCAGCTAAAATTCCCTTCATTCTAATGAAGTCCAGTTTCTCTTTGTCTTCATATTTCCTCCTAATCGTATGTTGCTTGGTTTGAAAATCTCTGAAAAGTTGAGGCTGAGAGAGAGAGCATGTCTGTGAGTGAGCCCCTGTCTGCTCACTTTGACAGATCTGCCCGTTCTAAAGGTGGTCTGATCTCGTTAAGCTGCAGATGGACATGTGCCAAGCCTGTTTGCTATTGTGCCTCGAATCCAAATCCTCCCATGGCTTTATTTTCAGAATTCACGTTGCTGGAAGATAGAAACAGGGGACCATTCAGACTCTTGGACCTGTTTCAACTTAACTCAGCTAACACCACTGGATAACAAATCGATCAACTGCAGATTTAAAATGAACAGTTAATCTAGCGTCAATTGCTGTTTGCAGAAAAGAGTTCCAAATATCTTCCACCAATTAGTGTGAACAAATGTTTCCTAATTTCATTTAAGTTTTGGGTCTAACATTTAGACTTTGCCACCTAGCCCCAAACTGCCTAGCTAACATAAATCATTTCTCTCTCTCTCTCTCTCTCTCTCCTTTCTGTTCCCCTTCAGTTCTCAAACTTTTATCAGATCACCCTTTTAACCGTCTAAATTCCCTGGAATACCACCATAGTTTGTGCAATATTTCCCTGTAATTTAACCCTTTGCAGTGCAGGTTTCATTCCAGTAAATCAATGCTGCATTTCCTCCTAGGCTAAGGTGTGCTGTCCAGAACTACTTCTAGTTCTCTAGAAGAGGTCTAACCAGGGTTTTGAATAGGTGATTCATCAATTTCACCTCTTTGAGGATTGTATGACTAGAATACACAGTGCAGAAGGAGGCCATTTGGCTCATTAAGTCTGCAGTCTTTGAGGTACAAGGGCCAGGATTCCGACAGAGTCTGAGGATTCCCATAGGCCCTTCCAGTTGTCAGGACACTATGTTAAGGTAGCTACCAGACCTTGTCATTTGGTTAAATACCCAAGGGTGACTGTTCCTGGAGCTGTACCCTGATGTTCATTGCTCCAGGCTGTGCTGTCTTGGTGTGCTGGGGCTGGCTGTGCTCGAGCGTCTGTCCCTGCTGTCAGAGGATGAAGTATTTTCATCTTGGGTCTGTATGATTTGGGCATTCTGTACTCAATGGCTGTACACGGGACTCGGGTGGGAAACGCCTTCACATGAGATATTAGAAACTCCGATCCAGTTTTTTCAGTTGCCGTGCTTATAAATTAAAAAAAGATTTGATTTGATTTTGTTTGATGTTCCTTGGTTGATTTGTTTGACCAGGGTTCTTGTGCAGAAAGTGATTAGGAAATCCTTTTGCGATAAGCAGTTTAAACTTCATTCAAATCACAGGATGCAATGGTTCCTGTGTTCAGAGGAGGGCAATCTGGGGAGGTGGTGCAGGGGGGTGGTGTGGGCGATGTAGTATTTTATTATTAAACCTTCATCGATGCCCTCTCTATCTCTGTAGCCTCCTGACAACACTCTATCTCTGCACTCCTCTAATTCTAGCCTCATGACTGTCCTTTGATTTTGTTTTATTATTGTCACATATTAGAATACAGTAAAATATTGTTGCTTGTGCAGACAAAGCATACCGTACATAGAGAAGGAAAGCAGAGGGTGCAGAATGTAGTGTTGCAGTCATAGCTAGGGTATAGAGAAAATCAACTTAATATAAGGTAGGTCCATTCAAAAGTCTGATGGCAGGGAAGAAGTTGTTGAGTTGGTTGGTGTGTGACCTCAGACTTCTATCTTTATCCTGACAGAAGAAGGTGGAAGAGTGTGTTCAGGGTGCGTGGGGTTCTTGATTATGCTGGCTGCTTTAACAAGGCAGTGGGAAGTGTGGATAGAGTTAATAGATGGGAGGCTGGTTTGCATGATGGACTGGGCTTCTTTCACAATCCTTTGTAGTTTTTTGCAATCTTGGACAGACCAGGAGCCATACCAAGCTGTGATACAACGAGAGAGGATGCTTTATATGGTACATCTGTAAAAATTGGTGAGAGTTGTAGCTGTCATGCCAAGTCTCCTTAACCTCCTGAGAAAGTAGAGGTGTTGTGGGCTTTCTTAACTGTAGTGTCAGCAGAGAAGGACCAGGACAGGTTGTTGGTGATCTGGACACCTTAAAAACTTGAAGCTCTCCACCATTTCCACTTCATCCCCATTGATGTCGACAGTACGTCCTCCACTAGGCTCCTTGAAATTGATGACTATCTTCTTTATTTTATTGACATCGAGGGAGAGATTATTGTTGTTGCACCAGTTGACCAGATTCTCTCTCTCTCTTTCCTGTACTGTCTCATCATTGTTTGAGATCCAACCCACTATGGCGGTGTCATCCACAAACTTGAAAAAAGGGTTGGAGGGGAATTTGGCCCCATAGTCATAGGTGAACAGGGAGTATAGTAAGGGTTTCTGCTTTTCATTGCTTCCCCATTGTCAGCCGCACCTTCGGCTGCCTGGGCCCTTAGCTCTGCAACACTCTCCCTGAACCCCTCTGCCTCTCTCCTTCCTCTTAAGAAGCTCCTTAAAACCAACCTCTCTGACTAAGCTTTGGTCACCTATCTTAGTGTCCTTGTGTGGTTTAGTGCCAAAAGTTTGTCTCCATGTTTTTGCAAAACACCTTGGCCTTTAGTGCTACATTAAAGGCACTAATGTCTTGCTGGTGTATCTTGGTCAGCTCACTGCTTTCTATAAACCAAACCAATGCTCGTTGCTGTGCTATATGTCTATATGCCCATCATAACTCTGTCTGACTCTGATAGTTGTACGTGGGCAGTCAGAGTTGGGATTCTGCGTGAGGCTGATTCTCACTCCTTAGCTGTGTATCGAAGTTCAAAAGAAAATAAAGAGAAATTATTCTAATTTTATAAGCATTTTTCACCATGTCAGGACACCTTGTCGTATCTTAATTTGAAGTGTGGTCACTGTCTGGCATATTTCCTACAACAATTTGTGAGTAACAAAGTTCCAGAGATGGTAACAAAATACATTTTACTGGATTGTTCACGCGATTACTCGGCTTTGAAGGTTAAAATACTCGAGCTGAGTCTTTAGAATTTGAAACTTTAACTTGCATATTGTGTATCATGCACTTCCAGCCAACAACCCCTCTTTTCGGCCAGTTGCTGTACATAATACATGTATTACATATTTGTACATGTGAATGCAGGTAAGCCCCCATCTATAAGCACCAATTGATATGATTTGTGTTGGGTGAGGGATAAATATACAAGGGAGAACTCCCCTGCTTTTCTTCAACATAGTCGTTTGAGTTATAAGGAGAGACTGGATAGACTGGGACTTTTTTCTCTGGAGCATAGGAGGCTGTGGGGTGATCTTATGGAGGTCTATAAAATAATGAGGGGCACAGATCAGCTAGATGGTCAATATCTTTTCCCAAAGGTAGGGGAGTCTAAAACTAGAGGGCATAGGTTTAAGGTGAGGGGGGAGAGATACAAAAGTGTACAGAGGGGCAATCTTTTCACCCACAGGGTGGTGAATGTCTGGAACAAGCTGCCAGAGGTAGTAGAGTCGAGTACAATTTTGTCTTTTAAAAAGCATTTAGACAGTTACATGGGTAAGATGGGTATGGAGGGATATGGGCCAAATGCAGGCAATTGGGATTAGCTTAGGGGTTTTTTAAAAAAAAAAAGAGGGCAGCATGGACAAATTGGGCTGAAGGGCCTGTTTCCATGCTGTAAACCTCTGACTCTATGGTGCCATGGAATCTTTTATGCCCACCTGAGGTGGCAGGCAGGACTTTGGTTTGATAGCTTACCTGTAAGATGGAATGTCCGACAGTGCAACACTGTTAGTACTGGATTGGAATGTTAGCCAAGATTATGTGCTGAAGCCGTTGAACCCTGTGACTGGGTTGAGAGTGCTACCCACAGCTGATACTTAATGTTAGGTTGGGTGACTGCTGCTCTAGAACAGCTTGGCCAACTTGGCAGAGCTATTGAATTGAATCAATGGGGCCAGTTTGTTTTTAAATGAATCCTCTCCTTGTTGCTGATTCTTCCCATCCAATTCTCTTGACTCTGTGCCATGGTTACATGGGCAGCAGTTCTTCGTGTCTGAGTTGAGGTGATGATTCTGGGCAGCTGATTGAATCGCAGGGACCCATCCGCCACCTTGAAATATTCACTCCCTCCACCACCAATACACAGTGACACCAGTGTGTACCATCTCCAAAGACTACGTTTGGTGCCAATGCCAGGGATGCACAGTCAATCCTGTTGCTCGTTGCGTCATAGCAAATGACAGAGTCAGCAGCAGCCAGGATCAAAAATGGCGCGGCTCACAATCACAGCTGGTGCTTTCTCTCCTTGATCCAGGAGCTTTGCATATCTGTTATTTCAACCCTCCATCTTCATTGTGTATTTAAAGACGGCATTCCCATTCATCATTCTTTAGTCCATGTCAATTTAACTTGTAGTAACAGAAGTATACAGAAATGCTTCAAAACTCATATTAAAACCAAGTTGGTTTTAACATTTTCAACTTGATAATAAGCATCTATCACTCATGTATTTTCTCTTGAACAAATTTTACATTTAATTTGCCACTTTAAAACCAGTCAATATTTCCACTTCTCAGGCTGCAAGCTTGGCAAAATAGGAATGATCCATGACTGACCTTTATAAAAGAAAAAGTTGAAAATGGAATACAAATGAGTTTTAAGGTTTGCTAATTGTTTGGGACTCATTCCTGTGCCTCTGCAGAATTAGCAGATATTTTCTTGTAATCAAGATAAGGATAAAATACCAGAACAAAAGAGTCCAGATAAACCTGCATCCTGTGGCATATTAAAATATTGTTTATTAAAATATCTGTAATTTATAGAAAACTGCTTTGCGTTTCTCAGGATTCCGTTCAGAACTTCCAGCCAAATATTGTTTTTGTAATCTAGATTTGAAATATTAGTTGCATTTGTCACATTTGTGATAATTGGAATGGAACAACAACAATAATTCCAAATGCCAAGTCATCTCAAGATGGTTTCAAGAAAGTTTGGGTTCCAGTTGTTATATTTATAAGTGCGTATCTGCTTGTTTTCACGTAATCAGTTTCCATTAACTGGATTTCTATAATTTGGTAAGAAGTTTAACAACACCAGGTTAAAGTCCAACAGGTTTATTTGGTAGCAAATGCCACTAGCTTTTGGAGTGCTGCCCTTCGTCAGGTTGAGTGGAGATCTGCTCCCAAACGGGGCACACAGAGACACAAACTCAATTTCCAGAATAATGATTGGAATGCAGTCTTTACAGATAATCAAGTCTTCAAGGTACAAACAATGTGAATGGAGGGAGCATTAAGCATAGGTTAAAGAGATGTGTATTGTCTCCAGACAGGACAGTCAGTGAGATTCTGCAAGTCCAGGCAAGCTGTGGGGGTTACAGATAGTACACAATCCAGCTGGAGGAGTGTGAACCAATATTTCTCTTTCCAGGGCCATTTCCTTTGCCTGCTGCTACTGGTCAGTGCTTGTGGAATGTAGCATTGGCACCAGATGGAGCAGGGGGATCGATCGTCAAATCTGAAATGTTTTCCTTCTGGAAGAAAAGGATGACTTGGAATTATATCTTGGCACCTTGGTGAATTGCAAATCATTTTACAGACAACAAAAGCACTTTAGAAGAGCAGTCGCTGTTGTAATGTTGGAAGCATGGCAGCCAATTTGCACATACCAAGCTGTGAGGGCTTCTTACAGAAGTACACACTACCTGTAACCCCCACAGCTTGCCTGGACTTGCAGAATCTCACTCTCTGTCCTGTCTGGAGACAATACACATCTCTTTAGCCTGTGCTTAATGCTCTCTACACTCTGTCTATACCTTGAAGTCTTGATTATCTGTAAAGACTGCATTCCAATCATTATTCTGTAAATTGAGTTTGTGTCTCTGTATGCCCTATTTGTGAGCAGACCTCCACTCCACCTGACGAAGGGGCAGCACTCCGAAAGCTAGTGGCATTTGCTACCGAATAAACCTGTTGGACTTTAGGAAGTTTAACACCAGGTTAATGTGTTTACCCCAGTCCAACGCTGGCATCTCCACATCATTTCTATAATTTCACAGACCTGTATGCAACTCTGTGGAGTGAGCATTGACTTTTTTTTAAGCTGGAGGTGCAGTGTATGGTTTGCAAGGTGTGAGCAGAGTCTGGAGTTTGGTGCTGGTAATCACTCGTTGCTCTTTTAACTAACTATGCTACGAATTTTAAAGTATCCCTTTCAAAGTCATTGTAAGATGGCAGGTTTTTTTATTCATTTGTGGGCCAGCATTTATTTTTAAAGTTTGTTTATTAGTGTCACAAGTAGGCTTACATTAACACTGCAATGAAGTTACTGTGAAAGTCCCCTAGTTGCCACATTCCAGCGCCTGTTTGGGTACACTGGAGAATTTAGCATGGCCAATGCACCTAGCCAGCACGCCTTTCTGGATGTGGGAGGAAACCAGAGCACCCGGAGGAAACCCACGCAGACACGGAGAACATGCAGACTCCGCACAGACAATGACCCAAGTCAGGAATCGAACATGGGTCCCTGGTGCTGTGAGACAGCAGTGCTAACCACTGTGCCACCATGCTGCCCTATGTCCTTGAACTGAGTGGCTTGTTAGGCCATTTTGGAGGGCAGTTGAGAGTCAACCACATTGCTGTGGTTCTGGAGTCACATGTAGGTCAGACCAGGTAAGGACTGCAGATTTCCTTCCCTAAAGGACATTTAGTGAGGCAGCAGTGCGAGCCATAGTGAGGAATACATATTGGTCAGGACATTGGGGAGAGATGATTCGGAGGTATTCTGAAAGCCAGAAAATGGTGTAAATGCTCAGTAGGTCAGGCAGTATCTATGGAGAGAAATCTTTCTGGTTCAACATGAACTATTACCTCCTGTTTTTCTCTCTCCTGGACTGACCGGCTGAGCATTTCCTGTATTTTCTGTGTTTATTTTTGACTTGCAGCATTCATAGTGTCCTGTTTGTTGCTTGGTATGAGGAAGAAGAAATAGGAAGAAAGACTTGAAAAACTGGCTCTGATTTCATTTGAACAATGCAGATTTTCTTTCCAACAGTGGAGCGAGGAGATATGGAAGCAAACCTTTTACAATTTGAGTGTCTAGGATCAGGGGTCAGAGATTTTGAAGAGGATAGGAGAACCTTTGGAGTTGTGAATTTATGGAATTTAGTATTATGGTGAAGCATTGCATCTAAGTCAACATTGAGGAATAGCTCAGATAGGTGGATGATGAACATTTGGTTAAAGGAACAGGAAGACGGAATGGGTAAATACAGTTGGTAAGAGTTTTAACAACACCAGGTTAAAGTCCAACAGGTTTATTTGGTAGCAAATGTCATTAGCTTTTGGAGCGCTGCTCCTTCATCAGATGGAGTGGATCACTCCATTTGACGAAGGAGCAGCGCTCCGAAAGCTAATGGCATTTGCTACCAAATAAACCTGTTGGACTTTAACCTGGTGGTGTTAAACTCTTATTGTGTTTACCCCAGTCCAACGCCGGCATCTCCACATCATAAATACAGTTGGAGCATTTACTGACATGCTGGGTAAATGCTATGATGAACCAATGGGCCAAATGCCCTCTTAGTGTTGTAATGGCGATTATATTTCTGCAGAGCATCAGGCTTCTTGACAATGAGTTGGTGCTCCACATTGAAGGTTGAAGTGAAGGACTGTCTAGCATTGCCTTCTGGGAACCTCTCCACCTCCTGCCCAAACCAATTCTTCACAGAACAGAAACCTCAAGCTTCCTATTGTGCTGTTGGCAAGTTTTAAAAACTAAAACTTGCCTGCCACTTCCTGAATTACCCGAGTGAGATCTTTTACACTTTCTAAACTTGCTCGAGTCTGAGTAGTTTAAACTTTGGCTTTGATTTTTAAGACTTGGGAGTAAAACAGACTCTGTTTGGAGTGAGACTTATGAATGGAGGTGATCTGAGAGATTCCACTGCTTGGTTTCTGGTTCCAGTGTCATTTTCAAAATATTGAGGTCTTTTTTAATATAATAAACAATTGTTGGGTTATATTGTAATTATTGATATCAGTGCCACAAGGGAGGAATTGCAAAACAAAGTGCGGAACAATACACTTAGTCCATAGGATGGCAGGTTGGCACAGTGGTTAGCACTGTTGCCTCACAGTGCCAGGAACCTGGGTACGATTCCTAGCTTGGGTCACTGTCTGTGTGGAGTTTGCATGTTCTTCCTGTGTCTGTGTGGGTTTCTTTTGGATGCTCCGATTTCCTCCCACAGTCTGAAAGACGTGCCGGTTAGGTGCACTGGCCATGTTAAATTCTCCCTTGGTGTACCCGAACAGGCGCCGGAGTGTGGCAACTAGGGGATTTTCACTAACTTTACTGCACTGTTAATGTAACCCTACTTGTGACACTAATAATAAAAATAATTCATTTCAGGAACATATTGTGGCTCTATTTCACGGAGTACAAGTCTGTCACTGTATAATGTACACTGGGATATGTGAAATACTAGTAGGTATTTAACCCCTCAAACCTACTCTGCCTTTCAAATGGAACATGGCTAATTTACCTCAACACCATTTTCCCACACTATCCCTTTTTTCTTTAATATCTAGAAATCTATTTGTATGTTTGAATGTACTCAACGACTGATCCTCCACAGTTTTCTGGGATAGAGAATTCTAAAGGTTCATCACCTTTTTTTGAGTGAAGAAATTCCTCTTCATCTCAGTCTTAAATGGCCTATCTCTTATTCTGACGCTGTTCCCTGATTCTAGACCACCCCCAGCCAGAAGAAATATCCCATCTGCATCTAGCCTTGTCGAGCCCTGCAAGACTATTGTAAACTTCAATGAGATCACCCTTCATTCTTCTAAACTGTGGTGTCTAACCTTTTTGGAGTGAGAGGTCACATTTCAATTTTTCTCAATCCAAGGACCAATGAGCAAATTTCAGAAAGATGAAATTTGGCACAACGTGAAACACTAATTTCAAGAGCAAAGTTGAGGGATGAAGCAAACATAAGCAACTTCCTGAGCCAAAAAAACTGTCAAAGCAAAAAATTAATAATTAAAAACAAAATAATAAAGACTATCACTAAAAAGTGCCAAGCAGCAGAGCTAACTATTAAAAGCCTTTTAGTTCAAGATGCACAACTGGAGAAAGATGGACTAGATTCCAAGTTCTGTTAACCATGTAAGAGGGAGGGGACCAGGACTGAGCTAAGGAGTTGGGTTAAACTAATACTGACCTCTGGTTCATCTTTGGTGCAGACTGAGCTGGCTTTGGAGGAATTCATATGAAAGTGTGGGTTGAAAGCTGGTTGCCTCCTTTCTCCCGCTTCTCTTTCCTCTCTCTCTCTTCTCTCTCTCTCTCTTCCCACCCGGTTTGTTGGACTGCTACAGGATGAGTGCAGACCATGTACCAGAGTGTTAGCATTGCTCTTTATTTCCTACCAATGTGCCTAATGGTAGATTCACCTGTTTGACGATGCCTGCTGGCCCTTTACTACTTGTGGAATCTGTTTCCCAGTGAAGTGACTCCAGCTTGCCGTCTGGCGTGTGTCATAAGTTAATTGGACACAGGGCAAGGAAGGCTGAGACCCAGCTTCCAGATCCTTTGGGCAGGTCAAAAGGTTTCCAGTTTGGGAATGCAAAGGATGGTTGATTTGGGCTTCCCGTATAAAGGCTTCAATCTCAGGGACGCAGATCTTTGCAGGAAGCAGTTTGAGAAGTTCCAGCCTGCTTCAGACCCAGAGATCAGATTGAGTCAGAGGCTACAGAGGATTGGACTCCAACCTCTGAGTCTGAGTTTCATTATTACTCAGTTGCCATACTGATTTCTGGAAAAGTCACTTGAACAATTTGTCATAAACCTGTACTGGTTCACAATGTAATCACTGGTGCAGAATCTTTAGAACACACACATCCTTCCCTGTTTTACAAGCTCAGATTGCAACAACCTGGTTTTCTGTTGATGCACAAGCCCTGTGCTGGGAAAAAGTTAGCATTGCTCACTAGTGACTCGGTCACCATCAGCTGGAAAGTAACCACACATCAGCAGAGAGGGTGGCAGCTTGGCTCACTTGTCTCCATCCCATTCTGATACTTGGGTGTGCAGGCTAGGCACACCCCATAGGGTGGCACAGTGGTTAGCATTGCTGCCTCATAACGCCAGGGACCCAGGTTCGATTCCTGGCTTGGGTCACTGTCTGTGTGGAGTTTGGCACATTCTCCCTGTGTCTGCATGGGTTTCCCCTCGGTTTGAAAAACGTGTTGGTTAGGCGCATTGACCCAAACAGGCACCAGACTGTGGCGACAAGGGAAATTTCACAGTAACTTCATTGCAGTGTTAATGTATGCCTACTTGTGACTTAATAATCTACTTGAGTTAACAATTAACTTTAGTCTTATGGGCTGACACATGCAGCCCTGAGTGAGTGCTCCAATGTTGGAAGGGTGTCTGGTCAAACAGCAGCTCAAGATAATATTGAAAAACCAGCTGGGAATTCTGCTGTGAACATTCCCCCTCAACCCCAAACAAACACTGTCACTAACGGAGTTATCTGGGCATTTACTACATTGTTGTTTGTGGAATCTTGCTTTGTGCGTACTGATTTGGCACGTTTTCTAAATTGCAACAGTACTTCCATAGCTATAAAGTACTTTTGAGATATCATGAAAGGCATTCTAATAGTTAAATTTTACATTATTTTATCATACTTGCCTACAGAACAGTTACTGCAAGTAATTCATTGTACATGAAGTGCTTTGAAAGAGATGATAAGCTGCCTGAATGGACACTTAAATATTTACTCACATTTGGGGGATGGTTAAACAACTGGTTATATTTATATAGTGCCTTTAACTTAATAAAACATCCTGTGGAGATTCACAAGAGCAATATTATAACAAAACCTTTGGCACTGAGTCACATTGAGATCAGTGATTAGAACCATGTCAAAGATATGGATTCTAATGGGTGATATTTGACGTGAGAAACTTTAGAAGTTGGAGAGGTTTCAAGAGAGAATTCCAGAGTTTAGGATCTTGAGAACTGAAGGCACAGTCATTACTGGTGGAGCAAATAAAATCTGAGATGGAGAAGGGGACGTGAGTCCATTTGGGAAGTTTTCTCCTGGCCATATTGCATGTCTTCCAGCGTTTGGGGTTAATCCCATTCTTTTCCCTTGGAAAAGAAGCTCTTTGTAGCATAAATACAGGAAAGACAGGAAAAGGTTTTTTGGGAGCAGCACACACTGACCCATGACACAGAATCCTGGTTTACTACTCGCTGTGCTGACGGGCCCCTCAGTCATTAACCATTGTACAGAGAAAACTGAACTTGCTCTAATCCCTCATGGGGAGTCATGCACAGGGTGTGATGCTTCCTGTGGCTGCTGGAGCACAATCATCTCTAACAGTAAATATCCCCTTCAAAACGCTGGAGATTTAAATTTATATGTAGAACAATAGCCCTGTGGATGAAGGTTGCAAAAACTGGAACACGACAAGGGAAATAAGTAACTGGAAGCTGTGACATACCTGGGATTCTGTTTTCCCACTGTTTGGGAATGACCTCCTCACTGCAGTGCTCTGGTGCAGTGCAATAATGCTTCAGTGTAATGCTGCAGGTGTACAGTCGACCACTTGATCAAATGTAAAGAGAAAGAAATTTCATTTGTATAGTGCCTTTTGACGTCTCGGGGTGCTTTACACTGAGAATATACTTCCTTTATTCACTGTAACACTGCGGTGCAGTTCTGGTGGATACAGGTCTTTCACTGTATGACATTGGGGTTCATGGATGGAATTTTGACATGATGGATTAGGGTTATAGTAATTGGCTGAAATGTTCTTTCCATTTTGCTATTATTTATGGAAAACCAGGTTGAGAATTGCATCAAGCCCTTCATAATCTGTCAAGTAAAATCAAAACTTGATCAAATGGCTTTCATTATGAAATGTCAGGATATGTTTTGAGAGGCAAGCCCAAGATTTTGGTTTGATTGTGGAATGGCTGCTGTGAGCTAATGCCTTGTAATTTATCAGCTGGGCCCTCCAATAGCCTCAAACAGTGTGTGCCAGTTCCACAATCCAGCTGGAGGAGTGTGAACCAATATTTCTCTTTCCAGGGCCATTTCCTTTGCCTGCTGCTACTGGTCAGTGCTTGTGGAATGTAGCATTGGCACCAGATGAAGCAGGGGGATCGATCGTCAAATCTGAAATGTTTTCCTTCTGGAAGAAAAAGATGACTTGGAATTATATCTTGGCACCTTGGTGAATTGCAAATCATTTTACAGGCAACAAAAGCACTTTAGAAGAGCAGTTGCTGTTGTAATGTTGGAAGCATGGCAGCCAATTTGCACATACCAAGCTGTGAGAGGGCTGCTTATCTTTGTGCAGTTTCTGTCTTCGTTTTCTCACTGTGCCTACGTCCCTAATCAGTGAACTTGCTGATCCCCAAGTTGTCGGAAGGCGGTGTCATTTCACCTTTATCTCTACAGATAACAATGCTGTTGCTGCAATATATTGAAGCATTTGCGGATTATGACTCCTGGAGTATTTTTCTGCTTACTGGCCAGATTCAATGAAAATTGCTTTCCTCAGTGGGTCAGTTGGTAAATTCAAAGTACAGCTGTACCATGTCACCCCGCAAATCCTTGACTGAGCTGGTTTGGCAGTGTCAGCTACGGTACTTTCATTGTCTGCTGGAAAGGATGTTTATGGGAGTGTGAGGAAGACAGAATTATGCTGCTTCCTGTGGTTGGTACTTGCCATTTAAGTTTGACTGAGGGACAGTGAGATGCTGGAAAGTAGTCATTACCTATGGAGGGGGTCCAGTGTGGAGATTCTGGCCAGAAGCACAGTTTCCAAGAATTGTAATCAGTGACTCTCTCCTTTCAGCCCAGTGTGTCCATGCTAGACTTTCATGCTCCACACAAATCTCAGGCTTCCCCTTAAATGTAGCTGTGCTATTTACTTCAACCACTCATAGTGGTCATGAGTTCTACATTCTAACCACTTGTTGAACTTCCTCCAAGTTTCTGTTGGATTTATTGGTGACTTATCTTTTATGATTCCAGTTCTGCTGAAGAGCCAAATGGAATCAAAACCGTGACTGTTTTCTCTCCCTACAGATGCATTCCAGATCTGTTGGGTTTTCCATAATTCTCTTCTTTTTTGAGTATCAAACTACCCACAAGTGGAAACATGTTCTCCATGTTGACCGTATCAAGTCCATTTGTAATCTTAAAGACCCTCACCAGTTACCCATCAGCCTTCTCATTACGAAATGTCCCAGCCTGTTTAAGCTATCCTGATGTGTATAACCCCTCCATTCTAGTATCATTCAACTGATTCTTTTTTTGTACCTTCTCCTGCGTCTGTATATACGTTTAACAATATAGACACTCAAACTATTCTCGGTACTCCAAATGTGGTCTAACCAAAGTTCTTGACATAACTTCTGCTTTTTAATCTTTTTCTGAATTGAGTAGTTCTTTCAAAGAATTCACAGAGGAATGATGGACAAGATCATGTTCTACTGCAATATGCTCTTTTATGATTCTGCAGCAGAGAATAAGATACTAGCTTTAGTTGATGATGATAAATTGTTAGCAAGCCATGTTTAGTGAAATAGGATTTATATTGGTGTGATTTTCAAGCAGGATTTGTATGTCGGTCATTGTAAAGGCGAGCCTCTCTGTTCGCCGCAGGTTTTATGGAGCATTTGTTCATGCATTGCTGGTATTCCCACTCCACACTTCGCCAGTAATTCACTGTGGGAATGTGAGCTCGATGAATTTATTCTCCAGTAATGACTTGTGATTGTGACTGTGGCTATGCTGCGTAGAGTGATCTGTCTATCTAGGATCACTCAACGCCTGACCATATTGCAGCTTTGGTTAAGGGTGGCACAATGGTTAGTTAGCACTGCTGCTGCAGAACATCGGGGACCTGGGTTTAATTGCTGCCTTGGGTGACTGCGTGGGGTTTGCACGTTCTTGTGTTGGTGTGTTTCCTCTGGCTGCTCCAGTTTTATCCCACAGTCGTTCCCAAGATGTGCAGGTTAGGTGGATTGGTCATGCCTAAATTGCCCCTTAATATCCCAAGATGTGTAGGTTGGTTGGATTAGCCATGCTAAATGCACAAGGTTATGGGGATGGAGTGGGCCTAGGTAACGTGCTCTTTCGGAGAGTCGGTGCAGGCTCACTGGGCCAAATTGCCTCTTTCTGCACTGTAGGGATTCTATGGAGAAAAGAGACAAACTCTAGAGATAAAACTAGTGACTGCATTTGACACCAATGTGGCATCGAACAAAATTGGAGTCAAATGGAATGGGGGGGGGCAGAATGCCCATTGCTGACCGGAGTCATGCCTGGCACAAAGGAAGATGGTTCTAGTGGTCGCAGGTTAATTGTCTCTGTTCTAGGACATCACAATGTGGAGATGCTGACATTGGACTGGGGTGAACACAGTAAGAAGTCTGATAACACCAGGTTAAAGTCCAACCGGTTGATTTGGTAGCAAAAGCCACTAGCTTTTGGAATGCTGCCCCTTCGTTAGGTGAGTGGGAGTTCTATTCTAGTCAGGTGAGTGGGAGTTCTATGCGAATACAACTCCCACTCACCTGACGAAGGGGCAGTGCTCCAAAAGCTAGTGGCTTTTGCTACCAAATAAACCTATTGGACTTTAACCTGGTGTTGAGAGACTTCTTACTAGGACACCACTGCATGAGTTCTTCAGGGTAGTGTCTTGGGCGCAACCATCTTCAGCTGCTTTATCAAGTGCCAAGCAATGACCATCTCGAACGAGAGAATCTAAGCATTGTCCCTTGACATTCAATGGCATTACTATTTTTGAATCCCCCACTATCAACATCCTGGGGGTTACCATTGAGAAACTGAACGGGACCAGACATATAGCTACTTTGGCTACAAGAGCAGGTCTGAGACTAGGAATCCTGGGGAGTGTAACGCCCCTCTTGATTCCCCAAAGCCTGTCCACCATCTACAAGGCATGAGTCAGGAGTTTGTAGATGTGTGCAGTTCCATCAACACTAGAATCTCAACTCCATCCAGGGCCAAGCAGCTCACTTAATTGGCACCCCATCACCACCTTCAACATTCACTCCCTCCACCACCAATGTATATTAGCAACAGTGTGTAGTGTCTGTAAGATGCCCTGCAGCAACTCACCAAGGTTCCTGAGACAGCACCTTCCAAATCCGTGACATCTACCACCTAAAAGGACAAGGGCAGCAGATACATGGGAACACCACCATCCTACTGACGAGGAACAGAATCTTTTTTTATATGGTGACCAGAGCTACATGCTGCATGGTCTAACTAAAGTTTGACACATGTTTAGTATAACTTCCTTGCTTTTCAGTTCTATCCCCCTCGAAGTAAAGCCGAGTGCTTGGTTTGCTTTTTATTGCCTTGCTAACCTGTGGTGTAACTTTCAATGATTGATACGTTTGTACTCTGAGATCCCTTTGTTCCTCTACCCACCCAGACTTGCACCTTCCAAATAAGAAGTGACCTCTCTATTCTTCGTACCAAAATGTGTCACTTCACATTTCCATGTTGAGCTTTGTTTATCAGTAAGTTGAAGGACAATTTCGTGATGGATCAATTTCCCATTCTCTCTCTTATCTGGATCCAATTCGAGGACTTAAGCACAAAATTCAGGCTGACAATCCCAGTGCAGTACTGAGGTAGTGCTACACTGTTGGAGATGCCACCTTTTGGTTGATGGTCAATCAAAGTCTTGCTTCTCTTTCTGATGGATGTAAAAGATTCCGTGGCACTTTTCAGAGGCAAATTCTACCTGGTATTCTGGTGATAATTATGCTTAGAACGTTATCATTAAAAACAAATTATCTGACCACTTATCTCATTTTTGTTTGAGAGATCTTATGTGCTATGTTGCTCTGGTCACCTATATTTTTAACAACACTTCAGAAGTACTTCATTGGCTTTAAAATGTTCAGACATTGTGAAAGGTGCAGTAGAAATGAATGTCTTTTCTTTGCATTGTGCTCTACAGGGGCATGTTGGCATCAATACCTCTGGGTTGAATACAGGAATCCCTCAAGGTTGTTCAGTTAGCCCAGCTCACTGTAGAATGGTGTGTGGAGGGAGAGATGGGAGGACATTCGGGCTTGGATCAGGAGTAGTCATGTTGGGAAAGTTTGTATGCAGAGGGCTTGTTGCCCCCTTGTAGCACCTGTACTACTGGACCAGAAGCTCCTGGTTCAAATTGAATGCCAGGACTTGTTGATCATGGAAGAAGTGTTCAACATGGTTCAACAGGCTGATAATCAGCTCCGAAGTCCTTCTGCGACTTTCTCCACTATTCCCCAAAGGATAAAAGAAACAGTGAGTGTAAAGACATGCTAACAACAACAGCTATTGAGGGCTGCTGAATTGAATATAAAAGCCCGGCAGACTATGTAGGCAGCGACTCACGCATAGAGAATTTAAATTGCAGCTTTGTTTGGAGTGTTAATCTATAGGTAATGCAGGTACACAGATGGCGATAAGCAACATCCATCAAATATTGAAGCCCTGTTTTATGCTTTCTGTTTAATTTGTAGATCTGTATTGAAGTGCTGTAACTTGTTGTGCACCATGGTGATGTAGTGAACATGCTTCTACTTGTTAGATCCTGGAACCCTTTTTCTAGAGTAGTGTGTGGGTGTGTTGTATTTAACAATGCTGTGTGTGCTGCGTTTAATAGTGCCATGTACTGAGGAGGTGTTGGGTAAGGGACAGAGTTGGGCTCTGGTGTGATACCTTGCTTGGATAAATAGCTTGTTACCTAGGCTTGCTTGGTCCCACCTGTGGGGGAAATAGCTGCATCAATGATGTGTGCGCATCAAGTACAATAGTAATCCATATTTATTCAGTCTTCGGCAAGTTAAAAATCCTACTGTGCTTCTCAGGAATGTTGCCAGACGAGGGGATATTGGAGCAGGTGACTAAGTTTGATCAGAGAGGTAGTTTTTGAGGAGTATCTTCATGGAGGCAAGCAAAGTGGAGGACAAAGAGGTGCGGGGAGGGATTTCTGGAGCTTAGGATCTAGACAACTGCCAATGTTGGAGCAATGGAAATCAGGAATGCTCAATGGGTCAGAAGTGCAGATTTTCCAGAGGATTGTGGGTCAGGAAGGGATTACAGAGCCAGGGAGGGATGAGGCTTGGTTGGATTTGAGAACCAAGGAGAAGAAAGAGGTGTTATTGGTTCAGAGGCCAGTGTCAGGGAGTGCAGGGTGAATGGGAATTTGGCGGGATATCAACTTGGATGAGTACATGTTGAAAGGTTTGGAACGCCTACTCCCATTAAAGGGTTAATGTTTTGGAAATTCTCCTAAGTGTGGAAGAATGAATGAAAACAGAAAGGTAGAGAGTGGTGATGCCCTCCTGTTCTTCAGTCACATTTTGCAGTCTGAAAATTCCTAGGATTTAAAATATAAACCTTGTTCCGCTTGATGGCGGATCTCTCATCTGTCTGGAGGCAGGGCAGGGGCAGTGGGAGTTGGTCTGTAGTTGAAGGGACCTGGTTAATGTGTTACTGGTTATGGATAATTTGGTGATGAATTAAACAACTCAGTGCCAATTTTCACCCAACGTGTGTTGGCCATATCCAGCTGACTGGTCCAGAAGAGTACTGGTTTGTTTCATTCATTGGGAGGTTCCATCAACATCTCACTCTTCTGTTGTGTGTCGCTTGCTTTGAATCTTGCAGTTAATGACCCAATTACTGAGGGATTCTCTCTATAGGCAGAAGTGTTATGGCAGTCGGCGGGGGGAAGGGAAAGGAGAGAGATGTGGGTTCCTGGTGGTCTGCAGGATGTTTCCTTGTTGCTGGACTGCCACAAGTTTCTAATTTCCAAGATGAGAGGAGGTGCTAACATTCTTCCCCACATCTTACTTACTTTTGAGGAGGGTGAATTGTTGTCTCCTTCAAACTGCAGATTTGTATTGCTAACTCCAAATGGAGGAACACTGGGAGGCTTCACCACACGGTCTCCCCAATGTCATACCCCCACACGACAGCCATTAGTTGTATGGGCAGTATGATGGCACAGTGGTTAGCACTGCTGCCTCACAGCGCCGGGGACCCGAGTTCCATTCCCAGCTTGGGTCACTACCTGTGCGGAGTCTGCACGTTCTCCCTGTGGCTGCGTGGGTTTTCTCTGGGTGCTCCGATTTCCTCCCACAGTCTGAAAGATGTTAGGTGCATTGTTCATGCTAAATTCTTCCTCTGTGTACCTGAACAGGCATTGGAGTGTGGCAACTAGGGGACTTTCACAGCAACTTCGTTGCAGTGTTAATGTTAGCCTACTTGTGACACTAAAAGTTGAAAAAGACCATGTCAATCCTCATGATGTGTGACCTCCTCACATTAATGCCAAGTAAGCAATCTCTTTGTTGTCTGACTGACAGTGAAGAACAATGCAAACAGAGTTTCTGCAATAATTTTATCACTTAAAACAAAAATGTTCAAAGACAATTTAGGACAAATGCATGGTTTTAATTTGCCTAGGATGCCTCTATTGAATGTTTGGACCAGTGGCCTGGTGATTATTAATCCGTTCCTGGCAACTTGACTCCAGAGGTTTGTTTCTTTGCTATGATTGCACAGAGGGTGGGAACCCATAGTTTATTTACTGACTGCATAAGAATCTGAATGAAGATCCGGCACTCTTCACCTCAACATTCTAAAAGTTTTTTTTTGCAGAATGTGGGCATCATTGGGCTAGGCCTGCATTTGTTATCCATCCCTGATTGCCTTTGAGAAGGTGGTGGTGAGCCTCCACGGTGACCAGCACTGGTTGAAGAGAATGAGGGTACTTCACCGTGTGGGCATGCTACCAAACCTTGGGGGTGAGGGTGGAGATCCTGATCTGACATGGGGCAAAACGCCAGAAAGGAAGGACAGTCTGGGATGGTTGGTCACTCCGGCTGCCGCCTTAAACTGCAGTAGTCAATGTGATGTAGGTGCACCCACAGTGCAGGTTAGTATGCAGGTGCAGCAAGGGATTAGGAAGGCAAATGGAATGTTGTTGTTTATTGCAAGGGGAATGGAATGTAAAAGTCAGCATGTTTTGTTGCAGTTATACTGGTTGTTGGTGAGACCACATCTAGAATACTGTGCATAGTTTCAGTCTCTTCATTTAAGAAACAATATAAATGTGTTAAAAGCAGTTCAGAAGGTTCGCTTGACTGAATACCTGGGTTGAGGAGGGTCATTGTATGAAGAAAGGTTGGGCCTGTAACCACGAGTTGAGAAGAATGAGGTGTGATCTCAATCAAACATATACGGTCCTGAGGGCACTTGACAGGGTGGATGCTGAAAGGTTGTTTCCCACTGTGAATAAAACTAAAGGACGCAGCTTAAAAATAAGGGTCTCCCAATTAAGACCGAGATGAGTGTTTTTCCCTGAGGGTCATGAGTCTTTGGAACTCTCTTCCCAGGTGGTGGCAGGGTCATTGACTATTTTTAAGGTAGAGGTAGATGGATTCTTGACAAACGAGGGAGTCAAAGGTTATTGGGGATAGGTGGAATGTGGAGTTGAGGTCACAATGAGATCGGCCATGATCTTATTGAATGGTGGAGTAGGCCTGAGGGGCCAAATAGCCACCACCACATTCGTGCGTTTGTGCTATTAGGAAGGGAGTTCCAGGATTTTGACCCAGTGACATTAAAGAAATGCGTTATAGTTCCAAATCAGGATGGTGTGTGGCTGCATTGAGTTGCTGCATTGGACTTTGTAGATGGTACACATTGCTCCCAATATGTGTAGGTGGTGGAGGGGCTGAATGTTTGAGATGGTGAATGGGATGCCAATCAAGTGGGCTCCTTTGTCATGGATGGTGTTGAGTTTCTTGAATGTTGAAGCTGCACTCATTCAGGCAAGTGGAGCGCATTCCATCACACTTGACTTGACAAATGGAAGGACATCTGAGTTCAGTGGGCAGCACAGTGGTTAGCACTGCTGCCTCAATGCCAGGGACCTGGGTTCGATTCCTGGCTTGGGTCACTCTGTATGGAGTCTGCACATTCTCCCCATGTCTGCGTGGGTTTCCTCCTGGTGCTCCAGTTTCCTTCCACAGTCCAAAAGATATGCTGGTTAGGTGAATTGGCCATGTTAAATTCTCCCTCCTGATTCCAATTAAACACCTCCAGATTCCAGTCATCTTTGTCAAGGAGGTATGTCACATGATCTCTCCCAAACTGCATTGTAATGCTGTCTGGTGGAACTGAACTCCTGATGTGGAAATGCCTGCATTGGACTGGGGTAAGCACAGTAAGAAGTTTCACAACACCAGGTTAAAGTCCAACAGACTTATTTGCCAGCACCAGCTTTTGGAGCACTGCCCTTTCATCAGGTGAGTGCTCACCTGATGAAGGGGCAGTGCTCCGAAAGCTTGTGCTGCCAAATAAGTCTGTTGGACTTTAACCTGGTGTTGTGAAACTTCTTACGGAACTGAACTCCAGCAGATTTTGCTTTAGCCCCAAGGTGAACAGAACTCTAGGCAACTGCCTGTGCTGTCTACCACCAAGCCAATGGCAGAAGAATGAAAGAACCTTGGGCCTCATCAAACCTGCCAACTGCTGGAACCATAGCACTCATGCCTGCAGACTAACTTGCTTCACGTGCCTTCTCCCATCATGGAAGTCTCACTCTGGAAAGACGGAGCATTCTACAATCCGACAACACTCTTCGGAAGGACATTCCAGTTGTCTTCTGATACTGGACTCTGGACACATGTAAAACCCCAACTTGTAGTTTATTATGGTCATGTCCTGTACCCTCTTTCTTTTTCCTTGCACAATAAATGGGATAGAAGTGCTGAAGGGGTGGACATTGTGAAACCCCTCGTGTGCATAAAAATAAATATACCCCCTCAATTTTACCTTGGGTTTGCTGTGCAACTTATTAATAGAGTATTCGGACACTTCAAATTTTAGAGTTAGGGAAATTAGGCCTCCATTTATAAAGGGGCAAATCAGAATAACCCTAACCTTTCTATTTATGGGCAGGTAGAGAGTGGGGAAATCAGGACAGTTTAAATTGACACCCCAATCCGTGACATCAAGAATGTTGTGTTTGCATTTTACCCTCATGGAGGCTTGTCTCATTTCAGGTATTAAATGTCAACATCAGTTTGGGTTTCAGGAATGGTTAGATAGATGTATAGTAAAATGTGTACATAACCCAATGTTCACCCGGCAGTAAAGATACTCCAATAGCAAGTGATAAAATAACTAATTTCACGAAGTCAAGGTTTAATAAGGAGACTTCATTGCACAATCGCTTGGGCCACGCCCTAGGCCACAAAGGCCACAATCCCCATCTGCTTTCTATTTATACTGGGTCAGCTAGTCAGCTGACCATCACTGCATGTTACCATTGGTTACACTATAACACTCGAATGTGTTTTAGGCACAGCCCCAAAGTACCAGTTTTGTGCCACCTCCCATGTTACTGACGTAATTTATTGCCGATTGGCAGCTTTCTGCTGTTGGTGTAAAAATCTCAGCTGATGCCATGATCCTTTTATACTGGAGCCTTGTTGTAAAACAGACTGAGACTTTGATCCCATGTGTGCGGCTGACATTTAAACCCGGATCTTTGAGGTAAAAGGCAGGGTCAAAAACACTCGGGATCGTTACTGAGTGCCCTCCTTGTAACCAACTCCTGAAAAGTGCTATGAGCTGCATCAGAATATTCCTTTCTACACAATCTTGTTGAATCTAGGCACCAGCTTGAGCCAATATGTGGTTTTAATTAATGAAAACAAAGTGCGGAAATACTAAGCAGCAAATGGGCAGAGAAAAACAGTTAAAGTTTCAGGATGACCTTTCATTCGAACTCCTGAGACATGGTTTTGTTTAGTGGTCAGTCCACAGCTGGACAGGCTTGAGAGATTTTGCCTTTAATCCTTGATCTTCGTTGAGAAAAAACAAGATCTCTCCCTGGATGCAGTTTATTTACTGTAATAAAGTAGTGAAGATATTCCCAGTGTTGCGTAGCAGGGAGTTTAAGGGTTTTGACCCATTGGTGATGAAGGAATGGTGATATTCTGAGTTTCCATATCCAATTTTTCAACCATTTAGCCAACCAACTCTTAAATGTTGATATGATATCTGCTTCAGTCACCACCTCAAATATTGTATAACACAGTTTCACAAACCTCTGTGCTGAAATAAACTTTCACCTGTTCTAAAACTTTGTATGTTCTATTATCCAGCAGAAAAGTCTACTTCTGACCATTCTCTTCCATTCCTTCATCTTGAGCACCTCTATCAAATTGCCCTTGAATTCCTTTGCTCTAACATGCAGCTTTGGCACACGATTTTCAAACACTTCTCACGTCTAGTCATTGTGTTTGGAATGTTGCGACTGAGCTGAGATTTTCTCCTGGCCCGTTATCAGTCATGGCTCCAGCCAGTCTGCCCTTTTCTCTTTGGTCAGTCCCTGTGCCAGGTTGACCCAACCCCCTTTGATGTGGCGGGGGGGGGGCCTCATCGTCTGTCTGGTGATGCAGCACACTGGACAAATTGAACCAAACAGCTCCTTGAGCAACAAGGTGTCCTGCTGGTTCTTGTGCGGAACAATGTGTACTCGCTTTCAGAGCAGCTTAGGAAGTTTGGAACTGAAAATCGAGACCACCTGGGTTGATTAACTGGCTAATATGTCAATTTGCCATTGAGTGGGCAAGGACAAACTTGCAACCTGTGTAGCTCATTCCCTGAGACTCTGGTCTGGTGGCACAGTGGTTGGCACCGCTGCTTCACAGCACCAGGGACCAGAGTTCAATTCCTGGCTTGGGTGATTGTGTGCCGTTTTCACGTTCTCCCCATGTCTGCGTGGGTTTCCTCCGGGTACTCCCGTTTCCTCCCACTGTCCGAAAGACATGCTGGTTAGGTGCATTGGCCATGTTGAATTCTCCCTCTGTGCCTGAACAGGCATCGGAGTGTAGTGATTTTCACAATAACTTCATTGCAGTATTAATGAAGCAAGTCCACTTGTGGCAATAATAAATAAACTTTGAATTGTTAACATCTGATGAGGTACTTGGATACCGGTCGTTAACCCTTTCATGCTGTTTCCAGTGGCTTTAAAAAAAAATCAACTTGGATAAAAACATCCAACTTGTCACAACCGATTTTAATTTACTGTCGGACGACAATCTGATGAATGCAAATGTTGAGCATCTTTGTTCGGTTTGATTTTAAAACTATTGAGTGGGAATAGGATAAGTGTTAAAGTTGTTGGTGTTCAAAGAGTGGCACTGGTTTACAGTCCCAGCTCAGTCGTAAAGGGACCATTCACCTGATGAAGGAGCAGTGCTCCAAAAGCTCGTGATTCCAAATAAACCTGTTGGATTTTAATCTGGTGTTGTGAGGCTTCTTATGTAAAGGAACCTTGTGACCAAGTCATGCAATCTGCAAGGTCCATGTTTTAACCTGATTTTCATGGAGGTGGCAGCTAGATCCTATGTGGGTGAACTTTGGGGATCAGATCTGCCTTGTATGAGGCCAACACTCATGTCAAGTTGCTCTTGTCAATGCCAGGGGTATCTCCTTGGCTGAGCTGGAGGAGCCCTTGGGCCCTATATCCCAACAACAGTTGTGGCTGGTTAGTTGGTGTTAGTTTGAAAATGTGGAAATAATGCCAGGAGACATGAGGCTTGGGTTAAACTGCTCCCCCTGCCACTAACCAGTTGCTGAATTGTAGCAGTGATTTGGCAAAAGCCAGTGGGAGGTCTGTGGCCAATAGAAATTGAAGATCTTTATGCTCTGAACCCAGTTGCCAACTTTAATTTCTGACCAATTGGTTTGTTCTTGTACTTGATAATGAGCATTGAGCACACTCACAATTGCTGCATTGTCAGTTATTGATTCAGCACTGATTGGATCAGACTGGGTGTGGTGTTTACTGCAATGATTCACAGGCTGCTCTCTCCAGTTACATTGTGTGCCCTTTTTCGGGTGAGCATAGTACGAGCTGGGACATGTGAGAATGACTACCCTTGACATCAAGCCAAAATTTGACTATGTAGCATCAAGGATTACTGCCAAAATGAAGTCAATAGTAATCGGCAGCGGGGGTAAACTCTCTGCTGGTTGTAATCATATCTAGTGTAATGGTTGTTGGAGGGCAATCATCACAGCTCCAGGACATCACTGCAGGAATTCCTTGGGACCAACCATTTCAGCTACTTCACCAATGATCTTCCCTCTGTTATAAGGTTAAAAGTAGGGATACTTGCTGATAGTACAATGTTCTGCACCACTTGTGATGCCTCGCACTGAAGTAGTCTGCGCCCACATGTGACAAGACTTGCACAATATTCACACTTGGACTGACAAGTGGCAAGTAACATTCATGCCACGCAAAGTGCCAGGCAATGACCATCTCCAACAACAGAGAAACTGACCATCTCCCTTTGACATTTCTTGGCATTACCATTGCTGAATTCCCCACTGTCAACATCTTGGGGCTTATCGTTGACCAGAAACTGAACTGGACCAGTCGTATGAATACTGTGGCTACAAATGTAGGCCATAGACTTGGAATTCTGGAGCAAATAACTCTCCTCCTGAGTCCCCAAGGCCTACTCACCATCTACAATGCAGATGTCAGGAATGTGATGGAATCCCCTCCACTTGCCTGGATAAATACAACTCCAACATTCAAGAAGCTCAACACCACCCAGGGCAAAGCAGCCACTTAATTCGCATCCCATCCACCACCTTAAACATCAATTCCCTCCACCACTGATGCATAGTGGCGGCTGTGTGTACCATCTACAAGATGCACTACAGCAACTAACCAAACCTCCTTCGACATCACCTTCAAAACTTGTGACCTCTTATTGCCTAGAAGGACAATGGGAGCAGTTATGTGGGAACAATTTGGGGCGGCACGGTAGCACAGTGGTTAGCACTGCTGCTTCACAGCTCCAGGGTCCTGGGTTCGATTCCCGGCTCGGGTCACTGTCTGCGTGGAGTTTGCACATTCTCCTCGTGTCTGCGTGGGTTTCCTCCGGGTGCTCCGGTTTCCTCCCACAGTCCAAAGATGTGCGGGTTAGGTTGTTTGGCCAGGTTAAAAATTGCCCCTTAGAGTCCTGGGATGCGTAGGTTAGAGGGATTAGTGGGTAAACATGTAGGGGTAGGGCCTGGGTGGGATTGTGGTCGGTGCAGACTTGATGGGCCGAATGGCCTCCTTCTGCACTGTAGGGTTTCTATGATTCTATGATTACCTGCAAGGTCCCCTCCAAACCACTCCCCATCCTGAACTGGAAATGTATCACATTCCTTCACTGTCACTGAATCAAAATCCCGGAA
Source organism: Mustelus asterias (assembly GCF_964213995.1). Taxonomy (NCBI): domain Eukaryota; kingdom Metazoa; phylum Chordata; class Chondrichthyes; order Carcharhiniformes; family Triakidae; genus Mustelus; species Mustelus asterias. The sequence continues at coordinate 84,787 of NW_027590917.1, forward strand.
CTCCCTCCCTAACAGCACTGTGGGTGTACATACACCACACGGACTGCAGCAATTAAGGAAACTCACCACCACCTAAAGTTGGGGGTAGGCATTGAATGTTGGCCTAGCCAGCAACACACTCATCCCTTAAGTTTTCTTTTTAAAAGCCGAGAGCAAAGGTTGTTAAGGGAAGGTCGTTAAATTAAGAGGGCATATTGTTAGAATTGCACTTGGTCTGTTGAGATTTCTCCTTGATCCTTGTGTAAACCAGTGACCTGGATTGTAATCTCTCTGATCCACAGTTGAAAAGGGGGATTTGTGAATGCCGTTATATGGCTAGCTCAGTGCTCAATATCCATAACCACAAAGTATTGCTTATATTGGTTGTAAATATACCAGCTGCATGTACTCCCTGGCCGAGAAAGTCAAGTCAGGCCTAGACTGAGACTCTGTTACTGTATCTGAATACTACAAGATAACAAGAACCAGAAGTCACAGGAAAGTGCTGAGAGCTGGGGTCAAACCAGATTGCTGAATCCATTTACATCTCCAGTTGTGGTGATATATAGAAGGTGTCAGGCCCTGGAGATGGTGCAGAGGAGAGCAACATGTGTGATCTTTGGTTGATGATTAGCTTGCTGGATCCATCAGATTGGGGCAGACGTAGAGGTATCCAAGGCCCTTAACCAGCTAACACAAGTTAATATGGAGCATCAGCTTTGGATGTTTGTGAGGGACCAAACAGTTTTCTGAAGAGTTCAGGAAATATTTATTGAGGTTGGATCAGGTGCACGGGGTTATCAGGAATGAAGCTTGACGACTTTATATTGGCTGCCTTTAAATCATTATAAATGCTATTAGCATTGGTCACCTAGTTACAGGAAGGATGTAAATAAGGTTGAAAGAGTGCAGAGAAGGTTCACAAGGATGTTGCCGGGACTTGAGAAGCTGAGTTACAGAGAGAGATTGAATAGGTTGGGACTTTATTCCCTGGAGCGTAGAAGAATGAGGGGAGATTTGATGAGGTGTATAAAATTATGATGGGTATCGATAGAGTGAATGCAAGCAGGCTTTTTCCACTGAGGCTAGGGGAGAAAAAAACCAGAGGGCATGGGTTAAGGGTGAAAGGAGAAACGTTTAAAGGGAATATTAGGGGGGGCTTCTTCACGCAGAAAGTGGTGGGAGTGTGGAATGAGCTGCCGGATAAAGTGGTAAATGCGGGGTCACTTAACATTTAAGAAAAACTTGGACGGGTTCATGGATGAGAGGGGTGTGGAGGGATATGGTCCAAGTGCAGGTCAGTGGGACTAGGCAAAAAATGGTTCGGCACAGACAAGAAGGGCCAAAAGGCCTGTTTCTGAGCTGTAATTTTCTATGGTTCACAAAGTGAAATAACTGGAGGATTCGGGTAGAATAGCTATTGTGTCCTTATCTTGTGAACATTTTGGCAGTAAATCAGCACCCACTTCCTTGCTGAATGTTGAAGCCTGTGTCTGGGCACTCGGTCTGAGTTACTGTCAATGGTGTCAATCCCATCGAAGGGTCTGAGCTTGGCTCAACGAGAGGTTATAGGTCACATTCTTTGCTTTGTTTCCATCCATGAAATTGGCAAGGGCCTCTTGGGGTCTACATGTATCAACAAGATCTCAGCCAAGACCTTGAGCTTTATCAGTTGAAATGAACTTTGTGCATCCTGTAGCTGTTCAGATTGCTGCCTTCAATTTAAAGGCTTGGTTTTGTTGTGCCTGCCGCACAGTCTGTTTTAACCTTTATACGGTGGATAAAGAACTGCGAGTCGGTGACTTGTTAATACAGTAATATTTATTCTCAATTAATATTAATCACCCACACAATCAATATAAGTTATTTACAGAATACTCGAGTTCAAGTCCAATACTAGACCTTGACTTGACTTTTGTGTAACTGGCAAGCACCCAGGCAGATATTGGCCTTTATCTGCGTGTTGGTCTCTGTAATCCTCGGTGTAGTATGGTCCTTTGGTCTGGTGTGATATGCTCTGGTCTTCCTTCTGTCATTGGTATGGTTGCTCTCCTCGTGGTGGTGGTGGTCACTGTTGTTCCTGTCGTCTCTTCATCCTTGTGGTCGTGTCGTTCATGAGAGAGACTTTTCTGTTGTGCAGCACCTTGTATCCCTCATTGGTTTCGTGTCCTTTTGGGCGGTCTCTTGATTATTGCCAATCAATTGATTGGGGCTTGATCACCCTGATAGAGTCCAATCAGATATTGCCACACTGATCTTGGTGTGTACCCAACGGCCATGCCTGTAGGTGCTGGAGACACGTAGGTCACATACCTCCCTCCCAAATAAGGGGTTAAGGCTCCCCTTTGTCTGGTAAACAAGTCTGTTTGACCAGAAAGAGTCCAGTGTCCTTGAGATGGCCTAAGTCCTTTTGTATTCTGTAGTCAGGAGCTGCAACCTGTCTGTTTCTGCCAATAATCCCAGCGTGCTTTGTAAATTGCCATCTTAGGTGGCCCATTTGGCCAGTTTCCTTGGCCCAGTGATGTGACTGGTTGAGTTCATTCTGAAGCCGATTTTTTTGATGTTTTAGGTCAGTGTGTCGTTTTGAGGTTGGGTTGAATATTGGGGTTTGCTGCATTTGGACCACCGCATCTCCTGAGCTGAAGCCAGGATGTTGGAGGTCCATACTACAAAGCTAATCCCCTCCCAGAAAATTAACAGACACTAATTCCAAGTACAAGTTGCTAACTATAATTGAATGAGGTGTGTGATGTGTTATGTAGCATGTTGGGGGATTAATATGAATACCTTTTCTGGGACTGATTAACTCGTGTCATTTCATCTCACCAGCAGTACTTTTTTTTTCTATCCTGTGATTATTGTCCACCATTCCTTATCTTCGTTCCCCCTTTCCTGTCCTGAATTCTACAATTAAATTGTTAACCTCCATTCAAAAATTGGTAAGCATATTATTGGTTCATAATTGAACCAAGAAATGCTGAGTTTGTATTGTGCTGCTTTAGGCTCCTGCTTTGCTGGGCCTGCTTGCATGCAATAACATGTTTAAGATTTGATTGTGATTGGAATCCATTAGATTCCAATCACTGTCAAATCTTTAACATGTTATTTTTCTGGGACATTTGATTGAGTCACTGCCTTTGGCCTTCAACTTAAAACTTTGAGCTGGAATCCATCCCAATCCCCACCAAGAGATGAATTTAAACAATGGGTACAAGGTCAATACATCTATAAAAATCCAAATGCATGCAATCAGACAGTGGCTACGTGTTGACTCTCTGTTGTAGATAGTGGGCAAAACCTTAAAATGAGAGCCAGTCCATTCAGGGGTAATGTCAGGAAACATGTCACACAAAGGGCCAAGAAAATCTGGAACACACTCTCCCAGTGAACTATGGATTTTGGGGGGCATCAGTTGAAAATATTCTGCCTGAGATTGATGGATGTTCAGCAACGGGAGGGGTAGGAGGAGGAGAGGAGGAGGAGGAGAGGGGTTTAGGGGACAAACAGAAAAATGCTGGAAAATCTCAGCAGGTCTGACAGCATCTGTGGAGAGAGTAGAGCCAACGTTTTGAGTCTAGATGACCCTTCATCAGGGAGTTAGGGGATATGGAACTAATTGAGATTAGAGTTGTCATGGTCTAGTTGAATGACAGGACAGGCCCTGGGGACTGAATAGCCTCCTATTATTCCTTAGTACCTCGATGGGAGTTTGTTAACGGGGATCTTTATATCAACCTTCCCTTGTCCACTCAGGAGATATGGATTCCTATTCTGGAAAGACTACATGTATCAGTCACCTACTTCTGTTATTGTATGAAGATGCATGGGCCTGGATGGGGAAAAGTTTTCCAAGCTGTTAGACTACAGTAGATATGTGATATTCACCGGTAGCTACATGTGCTGTATTGTTGGAAGTGGGAAACGTCACTGAGGCTAGTTATAGCACATAGAATCCTACAGTGCAGAAGGAGGCCATTTGGCCCATCGAGTCTACACTGACCACAATCCCACTCGGGCCCTTTCCCCAGAACCCCGTGCATTTACCCTAGCTAGTCCCCTGACACTAAGGGGCAATTTAGCATGAAAAATCCACCTAACCTGCACATCGGACTGTGGGAGGAAACCAGAGCACCTGGAGGAAACCCACGCAGACATGGGGAGAATGTGCAAACTCCACACAGACAGTGACCCAAGCCAGGAATTGAAACTGGGTCCCTGGCGCTGTGAGGCAGCAGTGTTAACCACTGTGCCACCCCAGGGGAGTTCTCCTCCCCTGGATAACATTCCATGAGCTCTGTGCTGACTAGAAATCAAAGCTGCGACTTCCTCTTTCTGTACACTGACCTTGGCTGAGCTGACAGTCTTGGTCAAGCCCACTTTTACATGTGACTTAATGAGTGGGTACTATCTTGGTGGGAATTGCAGCTTGTTCAGGAGACTAAAGACTAAGCGTTTAATGAGTGGCTCTTCATGGCTTTGATGTGATTCCAAGTTTAGCCGGAATGTGAAGTAGGACAGTTTCCCTTGTTCCAGTTCTCTCATTGCCAAAGGGAGTAAAGCTTGGGAAGTCTGACACGCACTCGGCTCCAAGCCTTTGTGTGTGACTGTTACTAACTCTGCATTACTGCACCTATGATCAATGTTTTCTGATTGATCCTTCGAGTGTCGGCAGGTCATGGAGAAATGAGAATCTGAATCAGTCTTTCTAATCCATCAATGGATTTGTATTCCAGATTGGAATGGGATCAACTCTGTTAATCTCGGAGCACAAATTAACTTGGTTGGTCATGGGATGGGGTAAGGATTGCACTAATTAATGCAGGTCGGAGGGGTGAAAGAACAAACATTTATTTCCTCTCGTATCTCCCAACAGTCCAAAGGCCTTCACAACATCAGAATATGTAGTCACTAATTTGTATGCAAATTAGCCAGTGAATAGAAAGTTTCCAAGAATGGTGATGAGATAACTGACTGGTTAATCTATTTGGTTAAAGGAAGAATGTTGGCCATGGTACCAGGACGCCCTAACTAATCTTCAACCTGAACAGGCAGACAGATTCTTGGTTTATTGACACATTCAGACAGTGCAGCGGCCCCTCAATAACCACCTGAAGAAGCAACCTAGACCATAAACTCATGTCCTGGCTTGGGGCCTGAACCAGCTGAGTCAGCCTAACACCTTGTTTGGTGTCCTGGAAGTTGCACTTTTGCATTGCAGGAGGGGCTGGGATTGGAGCAATTTGAAATACCCAGTGTGTAACGTGTCCTTTGAGACTTGGTATAATGAGGCCACGGCTGAGATCGATGGAGAAACTTGTGGCTGTAGAGGAAATAATCCTAAAGAAGGGGGAAAAAAATCCCTGCCTAACTTTATGGGAGAGTTTGATAAATATTTAGGAATAACAGTGGGATTAGCCTGGGATTGATATGGGGCCATTGGGATAGAATCCTGTAGTGGGAGCAGTTGGAAATTGCTCTGATTATGGAAAGGATTCTGACAACAGCAAGATGGGGAAAATCCAGGTGTGAGGCAGCAAAATAATCATCTTCTGTTGAAGACCGTTAATGGGTGAGATGCTTTATTGGGGGCCGGAGTGAGTTGGTAAGCGTCACAGGATTTTGTTTACTCTAAATGATTAAAAAGAACAAAATGAATCCAGTGTTGAGAATAACAGAGTCACGTTACAGATTGTCCTGTGAATCTGCAGTTCATGAAACCAATGTGAAATCCTGAATCCAGTCCAGTTATGAGAATCTGAGCATCTGGGATTGCGATACAAGCTCATGATGCTCATTAACAAATGGGAACAGCAAAGAAAGGATGGATTGTCACACTGTTGCTTTGATTCCAAAGGCAGTGCTTGGGGTGAGGGGAAGGAAATAATCTCTGACTGAATCATGGCCTTGAATGAAGTATTTATAAACTGAGATGTCTCTTTTGTCTTTAGGTCAGATTATCAGTACTCGGGGAGGATTTAAAATTAGGTCCTCCTTGGCCTTTTGAAGTTTAAAAAAAAAACTTGGTATTTACTGAAAAGGTTTAGATAAAATTTTAAGAGCAGAACACTGCAAACGATGGAAATCTGAAACAAAAACACACTATTGTGCAGGTTTGGCAGCATTTGTGAAGGGAGAAACCGAGTTAATGTTTCAGGTCTATATAGTTTTCAGTTCTGACGTGATACAATTATATTGTATAATGAAATTATAATCCCCCACTTAACCAAATCAGTGTAACCCCACTCACCACCTTCCTTCCCTCCACCCTTGAGCATTCTATCCAGCCTAATCCTGCTCACCACCTTGCACCCCTTATCCTTGAATATTGCACTCAGTCTAATCCTCTTTTCCACTTCTCATCCCCAGTCTTCAATATACCACCCAGTCTAATCTCTCACACCATCTCACTCCCAACCCTTCAATATCTCTCCCAGTCTAATCTCTCATGCCACCATTGTCAAATTGGGGGAAAAAAATTATCAGTTCGTGGAGCTGCAATATTCTGAAAACTTGCCAGATGAAGCTTTGATGCTTTTTGTCAGCATTCATCACAATAATGCAATTTGTATCAAAAATAAATTTGTTGCAGAGTTTTGCTGACCAGAGTACAGGTGATCCCCTCACCTCTTGATGGTGAAAATGACTGTTAACATGTCTCATCTCATTTATTGATCTTTTATTCATCGCATCTAATTTTATTAAACAGTTAAAGCACACAATATGTACACACATTCCAGTTTGATGTATCAATGAAGAAAGTGGATGAAGGCAGTGTGGTTAATGGACGTTTGAAGAGTATGTATTAAGTAGCAGATAATTGACTTTAGCAAAATTGAAGCTCCTGGGATTAAAGGGACAGTGGTTATGTGGAAACAGTGATGGTGAGTATTTTTTATGCTGGAGGGCAGGATATAGTGGTCTTCTCCTGGGGTTGGTATAAGAACCAATAGATTAATGACCTGCAATTTGGTGTATGGGGCATAATTTCAAAATTTATAGAGTGCAAAACTTGGGAATGTTAGTTCGCAGGATGATAACAGACTTCACCAATACATAGACAAACTGAGATGTGTAGACACATGGAAGATGAAATTTAACAGAGAAGTGTTCCCTTTTGGTAAGAAAATTATCATACAATCATAGCAACACAGTGCAGAAGAGGCCCACATTAGAAACACCTGAACTCCACTGAATCCCATCTGCCAGTACTTGACCCAAAGCCCTGAATGTTATGGATGTGTCAAGTGCTCATCCAGATACTTTTTAAAGGATGTGAGGCAACCCGCCACATGACCCACCCAGGCTGCGCATTCCAGACTGTCACCACCCTCTGGGTAAAAACATTTTCCCTCACATCTTCTCTCTCTGCCCCCCCCGCCCCCCAAACCTCCTGCTCCTCACCTAGAACCTGTCCCCACATGACTGACACTTCAACTAAGGGGAACAGCTGCTCCTTATCCACTCTGTCCATACCCCTCATAATCTTGTACGCCTTGGTCAGGTCACCCCCTCAGTCTTCTCTGCTCCAATGAAAACAACCCAAGCCTACCCAACCTCTCAACTTAAATGTTCCATCCCAGGCAGCATTCTGGTGAATCTCCTCTGCACTCCTATCAGTGCAATCACATCCTTCCTATAATGTGGTGACCAGAACTGCACACAGTACTCCAGCTGTGGTGTCACCAAAGTTCAATATAATTCCAACATGACTTATCTGCTTTTAGTGCGTGTGTGTGTCAAGATGGGCTAAAAAAAGAATGGGTAAGGAGGATTAGTCATGATAAGATAACTGATTTAGGTATAATAAATAACTCCAGGAGTCAGCTGTGAAGGAACAGTGCTTTATTACACAAAATGAAATAAAGCAAAACCACAAGCCTGTGGTGAACACAAACAGGGTCCCAACCGGGACAATGCAACATGGACCCACTCGGGCCTGCTTTACACACGGCTCGGAACATGAGCTCCACCTGGTTGGTTAATTATCAATCCTTGGGGAGCTTGTATTCTACAAGTGCTACAGGGAGGTCAATCAATGATTTCCCCATGCAAATCCTGAGGATTATCACTTTAGCATTCTAGAAGAACTAGATAGTACAGCCCCTATACTCTCTGGAATTGAGAAGAATGAGGGGAGATCAAATTGAGGTATAAAAGGTATGGATAAAGTAGACATGGAGCAGATGCTTCCTCTTGTGGGGCATTCTAGGACAAGAGGTCATAGTCTTAGGATAAGGGGTAGCAAATTGAAAACAGAATTGAGGAGAAACTATTTCTCCCAAAGGGTTGTGAATCTGTGGAATTCGCTACCCCAAAGTGCAGTGGATGTTGGGACAGTGAGCAAATTTAAGGAGGAGTTAGATTTTTAATTGGTTATGGGGAGAAGGCTGGAAAATGGGGATGAAAGCATGTCAGCCATGATCGAATGGCAGAGCGGACGCAATGGGCTGAAATGGCCTAATTCTGCTCCTAAATCTTATGAACTTATGACGAGCTATTTCACCCTGTCCAGAACAAGTAAACACAGTAAGAAGTTTAACAACACCAGGTTAAAGTCCAATGTTACTGTGTTTACCCCAGTCCAACGCCGGCATCTCCACATCAGAACAAGTAATCCATGTCTTGATAAAGCCAAGTGTCCCATATGCCTTTTTTACCATCCTACTAACATGCCCTTCAGCCTTCAGAGATCTGTGGACAAACACACCATGGTCTCTTTGTTTCACAGACCTTCCTACTGTCCTACCATTCATTGAGTACTTCCTTGTCAAATTACTCCTTCCAAATTGTATCACCTCTCACTTTTCAGGGTTCTGTTCCATCTGTCCACTTGACCATTCCGTCTACATCTTGTAGCCCAAAACACTTAGCTTCACTGTTAATCACCTGGCCAATCTTTGTCATCTGCAAACTTATTAATCCTACCCCTCAATTAGGGTGATGCAATGCAAAATAAAAGGTAGAATTTTAAAGGGGCTGCAGATGCAGGGTATCTGTATGTGTATCTTTGAAGATGACAGTACAAGTTGATTTTTATTCATTTGCAGGATGTGGCTAGGCCAGCATTTATTGCCCATCCTTAATGGCCCTTGAGAAAGTGGGGATGAGCTGCATTCTTGAACCGCTGCAGTCCTTGTGTGTAGGTACACTCACAGTGCTGTTAGGGAGGGATTCCAGGATTTTGATTCAGCGACAGTAAAGGAACAACGATATATTCCCAAGTCAGGATGGTGAGTGGTTAAGAAGAGATGTTGCCGAGAATGCTGTTCAAAAAAAAAATCTTTACCTTATTGATATAAGAATAGAGTACAAAAGTGAGGAAGTGATACTAAATCTTTATAAATTACTGCTTCAGGTTTTGTTTAATTCGGGAATCATACATAAGGAAGGATGTCAAGAGTATAGAGATGGTGCGGAGGAGATTTACCAGGAGTGAAGGACCTCCGTTAGCTGGAGAAGCTGGGATTGTTCCCCTTTAGTGCTGTGAGGGCCATCTTCTCAACCTTGCCCCTTGCCTGAGATGTGGTGATCTTCAGGTTAAGTCACGACCATCAGCTCTCCCCTCAGAAGAGCAGCCTATTGTCCTCTGGGACCATGGCAACTTTACTGTTTACTTTGCAGTGAGGGCTGGAAGGAGATTCAGTCCAGGTGTAATTTGGGATTCTGGTCAAATAAATGGGGAGGTAGTGGTATTGTCACTGGATTAGTAATCCATAGACCTGCCAGAGCAAGATCTGGGGACCTGGATTCAAATACCACCAAAGCAGATTTTAAAAAACTGGAATTAAAAGTCTAATGACCATGAAACCATTGTCAATTGTCATAAAAACCCATCTGGTTCACGAATGTCCTTTTTAGGGAAGGAAATCTGTCATACTTACCCGGTCTGGCCTACATGTGACTCCAGAGCCACAATGTGGTTGACTCTCAACTGCCCTCCGAAATGAGAGCAGTTAGGAACGGGCAATAAATGCTGGGCCCAGCCGGTGACCCCACATCCTGTAAATGGGTAAATGAGGAGAGAGGAGGATTTGAACTGGAGGAAATAAATTTGGGGTAATTAGTAATAGTGGAGAGATGTTAATCGTGAGTTGTTGTGAAGGTGCTGCTGGGAAAGGCAGTGGAAGCAGATTTAATAATAATTTTCCAAAGGGAATTGGAAGCATACTTGAAAAGAAGAATTGCAGGGACTAAAAGGACTTGCCTGGATAGCTCTTTCAAAGTGCCAGCAGAGGGATGATGGGCCGAATGGCTCTTCTATGTGAATTTATGGATTGTTTGGAATATACACCTCACGCAGTCACTATTGTCAAGGACAGCTGGTATTTTCTGAATCGGCCACTATACTGTGCAGCCAGCGTGAACACTGAACCACAGGCTCATTCTGCTACAGGTAACACCATCAAGCCTGATCACCCTGTGTCTCAATCTCTGCTGCAATCTTTTTTTTATATCTGCAATTAGTCCTGCATTGTCAGCATTCCTTAGATTGTTTATTAACTTTCCATTGATATGAACCCAATTTCTGGGCCATCCACATGGTTAGGTGATTAGTAAGGTGTCAGTGCTGCATAGGTTGAAAGTGAGTGATCCTGACTGCATCACCACCCAACCATCCTTGCTGTGGAAAGTGCTCTTGTGGGACAGTAGGATGAGACCCAGTTCTGCTGTGCTACCTAGTGTGGTGGAATAATGTGCCTGCGTTAAGGGTACATTGGAGAGGCAGTTCTGGTTTTGGGCTGTAGCTATCCTGCAGCGTGTATAAAGGTTTGCCCCCTGAAAAATTATTATTTTTCTTCACAAAGCACCTCTGACTGCATGGTCTCGACAATAAAGGCAGTGAGGGAGGAGTGAGCAGCCAAGCCCAGGTTTGGTTACATTACCACCCCACTCTATCAGGTGATGTCTGTCACAGATCACATGGCTTTTGGAAGAAGAGCAGGGGGAGTTCTCTCTGGTTCTCTGGCTTATCCTTCACCCAGCACCACTAAAACAGATTACCTGGTCATTATTACTGTTTGTGGGATCTAGCAATCAATTTGCATAGCAATGTCACATCAGTGACCACATTTCAGAAGTGCTTGGTTGGCTGTGAAGTGCACTGCAGCACATAAGATCATAAGACACAGGAGCAGAATTAGGCCACTCAGCCCATCGAGTCTGCTCCGCCATTCAATCGTGGCTGATTTTTTTTTTTCTCCTGCCTTTTCTCCATAACCCCTGATCCCATTATTAATCAAGAACCTATCTATCTCTGTCTTAAAGACACTCAATGACCTGGCCTGCACAGCCTTCTGCGGCAGAGTTCCACAGATTCACCACTCTCTGGCTAAAGAAATTCCTCCTCATCTCGGTTTTCAAGGATCATCCCTTTAGCCTGGGGTTGTGCCCGCTGGTTCTAGTTTTTCCTACTAGTGGAAACATCCTCTCCACGTCCACTCTATCCAGGCCTCGCAGTATCCTATAAGTTTCAATAAGATCCCCCCTCATCCTTCTAAACTCTGACGAATACAGACCGAGTCCTCAACTGTTCCTCATACAACAAGCTCTTCATTCCAGGGATCATTCTTGTGAACCTCCTCTGGATCCTTTCCAAGGCCAGCACAGCTTTCCTTGGATATGGGGCCCAAAACTGCTCTCAATACTCCAAATGGGGTCTGACCAGAGCCTTATACAGCCTCCGAAGTACATCCCTGCTCTTGTATTATAGCCCTCTCAACATGAATGCTAACATTGCATTTCCCTTCCTTACTGCCGACTGAACCTGAACGTTAACCTTAAGAGAATCTTGAACAAAGACTCCCAAGTCCTTTTGTGTTTCTGATTTCCTAAGCATTTCCCCATTTAGAAAATAGTCTATGCCTCCATTCCTCCTTCCAAAGTGCATAACCTCACACTTTTCCACATTGTATTCCATCTGCCACTTTGCCCACTCTCGGAACCTGTCCAAGTCCTTCTGCAGCCCCCCTGTTTCTTCAATGCTACCTGTCCTTCAGTGGTTAGCACTGCTGCCTCACAGCGCCAGAGCCCTGGGTTCGGTTCTCAGCTTGCATCACTGTCTGTCTAGAGTCTGCACGTTTTCCTTGTGTCTGTGTGGGTTTCCTCCCAGTGCTCCGGTTTCCTCCCACAGCCTGAAAGATGTGCTGGTTGGGTGCATTGGCCATGCTAAATTTTCCCTTCGTGTACCCGAACAGGCGCCAGAGTGTAGCGACTAGGGGATTTTTCACAGCAACTTCATTGCAGTGTTAAGCCTATTTGCGAAACTTATGAATAAACTTTAAATGTCCGTTTGTTGTAAAAGTGCTATATAATTGCAAATTTCTTTCCGGAGTGTATACCTGCAGGAAGCCCAGTGCACACAGACCAGCCAAGGTCATTTACTTTTTTGGCTGAAGGCACCAGGGGAGAGGGGAAGTGTTTAGCCATGCTGGTACTAGTGTGAGGTTAATAATAGAATCTGTGGCCACATTTATCAACAGGCACTAGAACATGCTGTAAGAATACAACCAGCACAATTCTGCTCTGCTTCCAACAGCCATGACTTTCAATCTAGTGAATTTCACCCTGGCCTCTTGTGCATTTCCTGTTGCTCCACCCATGGTGGGCGTGTCTTACTGAGGCCCCAGGCTCTGGAATTCCCTCCCTAGCCTTCTCTACTTTACCTGACTTTTCTCCTTCAAGGCACTCCTTTGACCAAGCTTTTGGTCATCTGACCTTAAATCTCGTTGTGTGTCTCGGTGTCATTGTTCCATATCGCTCTTGTGAAGCACCTTGGGACATTTCGTAACATTAAAAAGCTGCTTTAGAAATAAGTTGTTGAAATTAGTTGTAGTGTCGGCAACATGAGTGGTAACTGGTTAATGTTACAACAGGTTAGTTTTTGCAAGGCTGCAGCCACCAATGTGGATATGAGCTGAGCTCCGTTTATCCTCCAGGCTAGATAAAGGCCAGTCAAACAATGACAAGGAAAGGCACTGAGGAGAGCTCGGTCCAGCCAAGAGCAACACCCCATTTCCACCATTCAATCCCAATCCATTTCCTGCTCCATTGTATGGCTGTATGTGAGCAGATTCCTCTCTCAGCTTCTCTGAGACAATTGGCAGCATCTTCCTGTGTGAATTCCAGAAATCCCTAACTCGGTCACACCACTTAAAATCATTTACCTTTCAGCATATTAACCGGTTACTCAAATATTAACCTTTGATGCCACTTGTGCCAGTCCAGCAGAAATTGAGTAACTGCTTGCTTTTTTGCGTTGCGTTTAAGAATTGAACACTGAGCAAGAAATGCACTGTCCTTTTAAACTTTATGTGGAGATGCCGGCGTTGGACTGGGGTAAACACAGTAAGAAGTCTCACAACACCAGGTTAAAGTCCAATAGGTTTATTTGGTAGCAAAATCCACTAGCTTTCGGAGCACTGCTCCTTCGTCAGGTGAATGAGTTCTGTTCACAAACAGGGTATATAAAGAGACAAACCCAATTTACAGAATAATGGTTGGAATGCAAATCTTTATAGGTAATCCAGTCTTAAAGGTACTGACAGTGTGAGTGGAGAGAGGGTCAAGTGCAGGTTAAAGAGATGTGTATTGTCTCCAGCCAGGACAGAGATTTTGCAAGTCCAGGCAAGTCGAGGGTTACAGATAATGTGACATGAACCCAAGACCCCAGTTGAGGCCGTCCTCATGTGTGCACAACTTGGCTATCAGTCTCTGCTCAGCGACTCTGCGTTGTCGTGTGTCATCAGGCGAATGAAGCTGCGGGAGTTCTTCCACAAACCCCAAGAAGCCAACAGCGAACACAGTGAGACAGCCAATGAACCAGAACAGCCAACAGAGACCTGCAGTGCAGCAACCGAAGAGGAAAGAGTCGAATTGGACTCCTCCGGAAGGCCGCTGCCCTCGACTTGACACATATGCCCAAGCCGTCAGAAGGTGTGTCAACACCAGATTCATCAGCTGCACTCACAAGACAGCCTCGAACATCACCCAAGCACAACGCAGCACCATCCGCGCTCTCCAGACCAACTGCAACATTGTCATCAAACCAACAGACAAAGGAGGGGCCATTGTCATACTGAACAGAATGGATTACTGCAAAGAAGTGTACCGACAACTGAACAATGAGGAACACTACAGTTACCTGCAGATCTGACCAAAGAACACACCCGTCAACTCAACAGACAGATCAAGACCTTTGATCCAGACCTTCAGAGCACCCTCCGTGCTCTCATCCCACGTACTCCCCGTGTTGGAGATGTCTACTGCCTCCCGAAGATACACAAGGTGCAAACACCCAGCCATCCCATCGTATCGGGCAATGGGATACTGTGCAAGAATCTCTCCGGCTATGTCGAGGGCATCCTGAAACCCGTTGTACAAAGAACCCCCAGCTTTTGTTGTGACACTACGGACTTCCCACAGAAACTCAGCACACACATAGAGCAGTTGAACCAGGAGCACTCCTTGTCACAATGGATGTCTCGGCACTCTACACCAGCATCCCCCACGACGATGGCATTGCTGCAACTGCCTCAGTATTCAACGCTAACAACTGCCAGTCTCCAGATGCAATTTTACAACTCATCCGTTTCATCCTGGACCACACTGTCTTCACCTTCAACAGTGTATCTGGATGAAGAACTGGTTGAACAGCCATGGGGACCAAATTCTCACCTCCATATGCCAACATCTTCATGCACAGGTTCAAACAAGACCTCTTCACTGCACAGGACCTTCAACTGATGCTATATGCTAGATACATCGATTGACATTTTCTTCCTTTTGGACTCATGGTGAACAATCACTGAAACAACTCTATGATGACATCAACAAGTTCCATCCCACCATCAGACTCACCATGGACTACTCCCCGGAATCGGTTGCATTCTTGGGCACATGCATCTTCATTAAGGATGGTCACCTCAGCACTTCACTACTGCAAGCCCACGATAACCTCACGATGCTCCACTTCTCCAGCTTCCACCCTAAACATGTTAAAGAAGCCCCCCTATGGACAAGCCCTCTGTATACACAGGATCTGCTCGGATGAGGAGGATCGCAACCGACACCTCCCAGACGCTGAAAGATGCCCTCATAAGAACAGGATATGGCGCTCGACTCATCGACCGCTCCGACACACCAGCGAAAAACTGCAGCGACCTCAGAAGATGAATATGGGACACAGCGGACAGAGTACCCTTCGTCGTCCAGTACTTCCCCGGAGCGGAGAACTCTTCTCCGGAGCCTTCAACATGTCATTGAAGACTAACATCTCGCCACTTCTTGCCTTCAAACAAGCGCACAACCTCAAACGGACCATTGTCCGCAGCAAACTACCCAGCCTACAGGAGAACAATGACCATGACACCACACAACCCTGCCACAGCAACCTCTGCAAGACGTGTCAGATCATTGACACGGATGCCATCATCTCATGAGAACACCATCCACCAGTTACATGGTACCTACTCTTGCAACTTGGCCAACGTTGTCTACCTGATACGCTGCAAGAAAGGATGTCCCGAGGCATGGTACATTGGGGAGACCATGCAGACGCTACGACAAGAGTGTTCTCTTCCTGTTGGGGAACATTTCAGCGGTCACGTGCATTCGGGCTCTGATCTTCGTGTAAGCGTTCTCCAAGCCGGCCTTCACGAAACACGACAGCGCAGCGTCGCTGAGCAGGGACTGACAGCCAAGTTCCTCCACATGAGGACGGCCTCAACCGGGATCTTAGGTTCATGTCACACTATCTGTAACCCCCGTGACTGATGTGGAGATGCCAGCGTTGGACTGGGGTAAGCACAGTAAGAAGTCTCACAACACCAGGTTAAAGTCCAACAGGTTTATTTGGTAGCAAATACCATAAGCTTTCGGAGCTTGCTGCTCCTTCGTCAGATGGAGTGGTCTCTGTTCTCCAACAGTGCACAGACACAGAAATCAAGTTACAGAATACTAATTAGAATGCAAATCTCTACAGCCAGCCAGGTCTTAAAAGGTACAGATAATGTGGTTGGAGGGAACATTAAACACAGGTAAACGTTATGTGTATTGTCTCCAGACAGAACAGCTGGTGAGATTATGCAAGTGTGTTTACCCCAGTCCAACGCCGGCATCTCCACATCGAGATTATGCAAGACCAGGGGTGAGCTGTGACTGGCCAGGGCTTGCAAAATCTCACTAACTGTCCTGTCTGGAGACGATACACATCTCTTTAACCTGTGCTTAACCCTCTCTCCACTCATATTGTCTGTACCCTTCAGACTTGATTACCTATAAAGATTCGCATTCCAACCATTATTTTGTAAATTGAGTTTGTCTTTATATGCCCTGTTTGTGAACAGAACTCCCACTTACCTGACGAAGGAGCAGCGCTCCGAAAGCTGGTGGATTTTGCTACCAAATAAACCTATTGGACTTTAACCTGGTGTTGTGAGACTTCTTACTCTGTTAGACTTTGCCAGTACTCTTGTCTGCAGATGGACCTCCTGGACATCACTGTGATCAATATGAGCAAGAAAAATCATTGGGGTATTTAAAAAACAAACATTCTTTGTTAGAAAACTACTGGAAGTGGGATGGGCGGCGAGATTGTGTAGTCAAGGTGCTTGGAGTCGAGAGATCATGTAATGAAACCTCTAGCAATACGTTAACCAAGAGGTGGCAACCTAAAGTTCCAGCTCAGGTTTTTGACGTGGGCTAGACCAGGGTTCTGCAACCTTAAAACAAGAGGAAACATTTTTTAAAAATTTGGTCAAAAACGTAATTTGAGCCACAGTGCTGTTACTCAAATACCAATAATCATGAAAAACTTAGATGGAGACACCATTTTTGATTAGTATGCAATACCTTTGTATAGGTGCTCATAAAGGAGGCCATTCAGCCCATTTTTGTCTGTTTCAATTCTCTGCAACAGTGCACTCATCTGCCCCTTCTTTATAGCCCTCCAAATTTGTTCACTTCAGACAATGATCCATTTCTCTTAAGCCGCAATTGAATCTGCCTCCACCACAGGCTTCGGAAGAACATTCTGGATCCTAAACACTTCCTACATAAAGAAGCCTTTCCTCCTGTTTCCATTGCTGCTTTGTCCAATTACCTTAAATCTGTGTCTTCTCATTCTCAATCCATCTACCAATGGGAACAGTTTCTCCCCACCTACTCTGTCCAGAGCCCACATCATTTTGAATACCTCGGTCAAACTTATTCTTGACCTTCTCCAAGGAGAACAGCCCCAACTTCTCCAATCTATCTAGTAATCAAATCCCATTTTTCACTGATAATATCATTGTTTTAAAGGTTTTTACACAGGAGTGTTAATTGATATTTTCCCACAGGTACAATGTTGATTAAAGTTGTTGAAAAAATGAAACAAGCCATTTAATTACCATTGGCGTCTGCAATCAGCAAGTGGGAAATATGTGAGCCATTAATGCGATAGCATGTGGTGTCGTTTTGCTTGGCAACATAACTAATGACTTTTGATTCAAGCAAGGTATTGAGAATTTTGTACCTTTTTGTGCTTTACCAAGTTCTAGTTTTATCTGTAAGAATGTTCATCGCCAAGGAGACTTTTGGAAGAAGGGCAGGGGCATTGTCCTGGACTAATCTTTATCCCTTCCCCAGCATCACTGAAACAAATGGTCTGGTCATTATTATTTTGTTTGTGGGATCTTGCTATCTTGTTAAATTAAATCTTGCTGTCTTTCAAAATTAGAAACACCATTTTAGATCATTTTGTATTTTCAAAAATTGGTAATGAGGGGAAAATGGAGATTGATCAAAGTTGGAAGCTACACGAGTCCTTAATGAACTAATTGTGGTTCCGGAGCCACAGTTTGCTGATTCCTGGGCTAAGCTCTTGATAAAACGCTAACTCTGGCTCAACAGTCACATTCCACACTATTGCCATCTTTATAAAGTTGATTCCTTGTTTGTATCAGCTTGTGAATAGTTGTGGATGTTTCACCACTAGACTGCTAACTGTGATAACGTGGCTGGATTGGGACCCCCCCCCCCCCCCCCCTCAGGCCATCGTTGTGTAAGGTTAATTGCCATTATTTGAGCTATGATCTGGAATGTACTGGTTGAAAGATTGGTGAAAGCAGATTCCGTAGCAACTGGAACTATACTTGAAAAGGCAAAATTTTCAGGGAGAGAGCAGGACAGTGGGATTTACTGGCTAGCTCTTTGAAAGAGCTAGTACAGACAAGTGGACTGAATGGCCGCCTTTTGTGCTATAAGATTCTGTGATGTTGTGAACTGGGTCAGTTTCCCTGGTGTGGCTGAGCAGGGCTTCCTAAAGTAAACAATCTGAGATTCTGCTTCAAACTTAGCCCCTTTAGCAGACTGGTGATTAATTGGGACCGGCAGAGGCACATGTTTTAAGTGTGCAGTTTGTGCCAGAATGTCACAGTGACCGTTGTCCCTCCGGAGCTGCGAAGCCTGACTGCCCTTTGGAATGTTTTGTCCTAATCCTTGTTAAACTAAAGCCAAGATTCTCCCTTTGTAAAGAGCCAGGTGTGTGCTTTAGCTTAAATTCATTGGACAACAAAAAAGGCCTACAACCTGGATTATGTCCTAACTCTAGTGCCTGTACTTGACATTTGTTGCTGGGCGTATCTCTGTGGTCTGCGGAAACATCACCAACTCTCGCCTGCTGAGGTACCCTTGAACTGGCCCCATGTTTAACATGCAGAGAATTTTTGGATCTTTGGTTAACAATTCAGTCTGTGTCAACAGCACAAAGGGGGAAAAAAAGCACAGACTCAGCGCCTCATGCCTGCTCCAAGGAGAACTACCCCCCTCGCTCTCTGGGGCTCAGCATTACCTTGCACAATTCCTGTCAGTTCCGATTATGTCAGGAGCCTTGCATTGAATTCAGTCACTCCCCAAGTTATTGGTGTGATTGTCCATCTTCTGTGTTCTCCTATATTTTGGTGCTCAAACCAGCAAGGGCTGGAATCATCATCATTTCAAATTCGACCTGATGCCAATCATAGTTTAAAGTTTATTTATTCGTGTCACAAGTAGGTTTACATTAACACTGCAATGAAGTTACTGTGAAAATCCGCTAGTCACCACACTTCGGTGCCTCTTCGGGTACACTTGAGGGAGAATTTAGCATGGCCATTGCACCTAACCAGCACTAGGAGGAAACTGGAGCACCTGGAGGAAACCCATGCAGACACGGGAGAACATGTAAACTCCGCACAGTCACCCAAGCCAGGAATCGAACTTTGGTCCCTGGCGCTGAGGCAGCAGTGTTAACCACTGCTGCCGTGCCATTGGGTTGTGGGGTTTGTGTATTTGTGGAGGATTTTGTGCTGGTGAATGAGTGGTCCAGTCACCAAGGACAATCAGCAGCTTTAATGAGCTATGCTGTCACAGTTGTTACGATTCCCTGTGGGGGAAATCAAAGTGACCTCCAAATGAAGAAAGTACCAACAAAATTTTTTACATATTGTAGTTTTTAAACTTTAACGTGAATCAGAACCAACACCCATTAAACATGAATTGACAGGCAAATGATGCTTCAAATAAAAAGGTAAATTTCACTTTAAATGGTTGATAACAAAGATGTGTCACACACAGCCACAAACACCCACATCACTCCCCATTGGCATGTGGCACTACAGTTCCATAATAGAGTTCTTTATTCACGCAGAGTAGGTCAGGGAATCCTATTTGACACCAGCTTTCTGCTTCACAGATGTTTGTAAATGTACATTAAGTCATCGACTCACAGAAGGGGCCTTTTGGCCTGCTGTCTGTTCCAGTTCTAATCCCTCAAGTCATAACAGTCCTGGTCCAGTTTAGCCACTAATGAGAAAACACCTTGATCTTCAGCATCTCTGAACTACTCTCATTGCTGTCCAAATTTTAGATCTTTTTAGTCAGCTCACACGGCACCTCCAAGAGCTTCTGTCTCCTCTTCTGCCAAAGAGGAAAAGAGAAGTGATTTGCTTCTTCTCTAAGATCTCTGTTCCTCTTTGTGTCTGTATCTGTGTGCTGACCACCTTCACCCGTCCGCTCCTCTGCTTATAGCTCTCCTTTGTTTCAGACAGACACCTGACTTCATTCTTAACTTTGTTATTGCTTCTAGGTCAAGGGTCACCAGGGGTCACATGGACCAGTATTCTTATCCATGAAAATTGCAATTCATACAAACTTGAATCTTTAAAAAAAAATTCTTAACAATTACAGATTTCAGTCATTTCAAATAAATTACACATTTACTGTACAGCTTCCAGGTGAAAGGTTGTCACATAGTTATTGGATGGTCACTGAGCCCAAGTCCAACTCTTGGAGTATAGGAAAAACATTGTCTCTTTTCTGTATTTAAGTTTTTTTAATCACTGTAATATGAGTACTGCATGTGCCAGGACCACAATACCACAACCATCTTTTTAACAGGGAAGAGTTCTGGTTTTGAAGTAATGTGTTTCCACAAAGTAGATTAAATCCCCTGATTGTGTGAAATCAATCGAAAGATGTGCGGGTTAGGTTGATTGGCCAGGTTAAAAAAATTGCCCCTTAGAGTCCTGGGATGCGTAGGTTAGAGGGATTAGCGGGGACAATGTGTGGGGGTAGGGCCTGGGTGGAATTGTGGTCGGTGCAGACTCGATGGGCCGAATGGCCTCCTTCTGCACTGTAGGGTTTCTATGATTTCTATGATCTATGACTGGATTCTGGGAGGAGGACACAAAAACAGCTTCTGCAGAGTTCCCATGTGGCCAAGCACTCTTCTCTAGATGGAGCCAATCTGATCCTTTGGCAGCCACAGTCCCTCCCTCTGAAATCAAGGAGCCTAAACATTTAAAATTGCTTCCTGCGCACATGTCAACTGAGAGCAGAAGCTATATTATTTTCCAACAGGGAATTTTGTTAAAGCCATAAAACGTCTTTAAAAAAGAGTTCACTGAGCGAGGAGGTGAGGTGGAGTTGGGAGGAATGAGTGACATGGTTTGAATGCTAATGATGGTCAAACAAACCGAATGCTGCTGGCTTGTCACTACTTGTCTCCATTTGCTCCTTAGCTTTGATAGGAGTTCAGCCAGTCAGCTGATTGATCATTTGCCATGGCCTGTTTTGTGTAGGCTAAGAACCCACTCTTTCTTTCCAATGGGGTATGTAGGTGATGGGTTTGCTGGGGAAGTGAGGTGGGGGGTGGTGGTCAGTTGATGGCTCAGTTGGAAGCTCCGGTTGACCCTTCTCCCTTTGAGGCATTGAATCTGGTGTAACTTGTCACTCTCTGCTAACGGTGATCGGGAAAATGCCTACCTGAAAGGGCAGTGGGGGTGGATTCAATAAAAGCTTTCAAAGGGAATTGGATAAGTACTTGGAAGGAAACATTTGAAGGTCTGTTTGATTTATTATTGTCACATGTATTAGTATACAGTGCAAAGTATTGTTTCTTGCGTGCCATACAGACAAAGCTTCCATTTATAGAGAAGGAAAGGAGAGGGTGCTACAGTCATAGCTAGGGTGTAGAGAAAGGTCAACTTAGTGCTAGGTAAGTCCATTCAAAAGTCTGATGGCAGCAGGGAAGAAGCTGTTCTCGAGTCGGTTGGTACGTGGCCTCAGTCTCTTGTATATTTTTCCCAATGGAAGAAGGTGGAAGAGAGAATGTCCGGGATGTGTGGGATTCTTGATTGTGATGGCTGCTTTTCTGAGGCAGCGGGAAGTATAGACCGAGTCAATGGATGGGAAGCTGGTTGTGTGATGGACTGGGCTTTGTTCATGACCCTTTGTAGTTTCTTGCAGTCTTGGACAGAGCAGGAGCCATACCAAGCTGTGATACAACCAGAAAGAATGCTTTCTATGGTGCATCCGTAAAGGTTGGTGAGAGCCGTAATGGACATGCCAAATTTCCTTTGCCTCTACTTTCTCAGAAGACTTTGGGCTTTCTTAACTATAGTGTCGGTATGGAGGGATCAGGACAGGTTGGTGATCTGGACACCTAGAAACTTGAACCTTCAACCATTTCTACTTTGTCCCCATTGATGTAGACAGCGGCATATCCTCCTCTACGCTTCCTGAAGTTGATGACTATCTCCTTCATTTTACTGACATTTGAGGGAGAGATTATTGTCATCGCACCAGTTCTTATCTCTTTCCTGTACTCCGTCTCATCGTTGTTTGAGATTTGACCCACTAAGATAGTATCATCAGCAAACTTGAAAATTGAGTTGGAAGGGAATTTGGCCCCACAGTCATAAGTGTATAAGGAGTATAGTAGAGGGCTGAGGGGAGAGCCGTGTGGGGCACCGGTGTTGAGGTGTTATTGCCTATCCTTACTGATGGTGGTCTGTAGGTTAGGAAGTTCTAGGATCTAGTCGCAGAAGGAGGAGCCAAGCCCCAGGGCACGGAGTTTGGAGATGAGTTTTGTACGAATAAAGGACTGAGGAAACAGTAGGGAGTGAGAGAAATTGGGTAGCTCTTTAAAGAGACAGTATTGGCTGAATAGCTACTTCCTGTCAATGATTCTAGGATTTGAATTTAATCATGTGATTAAATGTAGGATTTCCGGCTCTTGCTCACTAGACTGTCAATGTCTATCACTATCAGAAATAGAATGCAGGTGAGTTTGGCTTCTTAAACAGCGCATGTGTCAATGTGGATTTGAGATCAATTGGTTCCAGCAGCACAGATGTATCAAGGGATGTAACAAATGACATTTGCTTTATTTTAAATGTAGCTACAAACTGGATCTAGGTGCTAGCCAGTGATATAGAAGCTATTAGATACAAAGTAAAAGTCCTTCTATACTATCCCCATCAAACACTTGCATGCAGGTACAGCACAGGGTTAGATACAGAGTAAAGTTCCCTTTACTCTGTCCCCATCAAACTCTTATTGGCCGATACTAATTTGTAACCTCCATGTTGCTGTGTGACGAACATTTCTTGGGATGCTGGAAGCTCTTGAGCCTCCTCTTCTCAGTAATATTCAGGGCTTGGGTCATTGAATAGAAATGAAATGTACTGGAACGTGGTGAAATGATGGGAGCTGCACGCTGAGAGGTGACATACAGATTGCATCCCATGAGCTGTAGTCTGTGCCTGGTGTGCAAAGAACATGTCCCAGTAGCCAGATAGATGAGTAAAGGCACTATGCCAGCCATGGCTTAGGAATCACTGAAAACCCACGAGTTTGAAAACCATGTGTCGAGTTCTATGCAGAAATTCAAGTGCATTATCTATCTGAATCACTAGGCAGTACTGAGGGCTGCATTGTTGGAGGGTCAGTACAAAGGCAATAAAAAGTAAAGTCACCATAGTTCCAGATGATAGGCTGTGACTTAACCTGACCACCTGAGGAACACCACAGGTGGCAAGGTTGAGAAGGTGAGGCCTTCATGAATGACCTCAGCTGGTGCAAGAATTGAACCCACGCTGTTGGCGTTGCTCTGCATCACAAACCAGCTGTCAGCCAACTGAGCTAAACCAAACATTGTTAGAAAATCAGTACTGAGGGAATGCAGCACTGTCAGCCGGTTGGTACTGAGTACTGTACTGTCGGAAATCACGATTGTGTGCCTGAGATAACTGACATCCTTCCATTCTTGTTGACTTTTGCTCAATCATGCTATTTTGTTTTTTTTTAATATTACACAGCTAATTCTATTAAATCAGTCCAGCCCTTGTACATCTCATGCAGTCCCTGTTGATGTGAATGATATAATCTCCCTCCAATGTGGGAGGTTATAATGACAGAGTTGTAATCTCATCCACTGAGACTCTCCTTTTTGGCATCAGAAGAGGAAGGAGGAGGCTTCTGCCATTTGATTGGGTCACAGCTGATCCTCCCCTTGCTGGCAACAGGAATCTTACTGAATACACCATTCTGGCGTTAAAAACATTTGATTTTTCAGTTTGTCTGTGTTTTGCTGCTGTTGCTGAGTTCTTTGCCCTCTGTTCCTGGTACATGGACTGTAATGAAATTTGTTCTTGTGATTTCAGGAAGTTTCTGATGCCCCCAAGGAGCTGCGCCCTCGTCTCTGTCACATGCAGAAAGGCTCCAATGGTTACGGCTTCAACCTGCACAGTGAGAAGTCAAAGGTCGGCCAGTATATCCGAGCCGTGGACCCGGATTCTCCCGCAGAACATTCCGGACTGCTGCCTCAGGACCGCATCATTGAGGTACCTTACTCAATTTGAAAGCTCAGCTAGTTTGAATCTCGAGTCCTGGATCATTCAACTCCAGTAATTTCAAAGGCGCATTGATGACACATCTCCCAGTAATCTCTGATATTAGTGTGGTCTCTCTTTCACTTTCTGTCTCGCGCTCTCATTCTCACTCTCTCCCTTCCTGTCCATGTGTGTGTCACTCCGTCTCTCTGTCCATCTGTATGTCCTGGGGTGGGATGCTGGGTGGGGGCAGTCAGTGGGAAGCCTTACACCAGAGCTTGACTCAGTCCTGATCTTTTTCCAATAAGGGTTAGTAAATCATGATCAGGAGTAGAACCCTTCCAGCACAGTTGGACTTTCTGAATGAGCTCACCAATTAGTTCCACTCTCCCTCTCTCTCTCCACAGCCTTCTCCTTCAAACTCGGGCTGAATTTTACCTGATAACTGCCAGACCAGGTCAGGGCCCTCTACAGACAGCAATATGCTGACTGATATTTTGGATTGAGACAGGGTGGTTAGTGTGATTGTGCACGGGGCTCTTTTCCTGAGTGTGCAGTCAGTAGAGCTGGAATCTGCTCTTCACTCTGCAGCTCCTTTGAAACAGAAAACATGAGAACCTTGTGACTGGTGTCCCTTTACCCAACCTGTATCTCATTGGTTGGGAGTCTGCTACACCTCGCACCTTATTCGTCGTCAGCAGCACTGCCAAACAAATGTTGGACTAAGGGAAGTGTCTCAAATTTGTCACTCTCCCTCTCGCACTCAATCAATCACAATGCAATATCCCCTCTCTATTCCTTCCTTCCCATCTGTCGATTATCAAATAATGGGAGTGTCAAAGGGTATCCACAGTTTTCTGACCGTGTATTCCACTTTCTCAGTGGGCTTGGTCCCCTTCCCCATTAATCAAAGACTGCTCCTTATGTCTCAGCCAGTATTCCACCCTCAGCCCTGACCTCCATATTCCTGTGGCTGGACTACAGTACTGACCTCCTATCATGGCCTGTTGTCAGTCCACCCACCCGCCCAGTGCAGGGTTTGCTGCACCTTACAGGTCAGAATGATCGGGAATATTAGAAATGGTCACTCTTTATAAGTTGGAACTGGAAAGGAACCAGGTGATCATCAATCTCCTCTTGATGATCCAACAATGTTCCTTTTAATCCAACTCTCAAATTTCCCATCCTATGCCAAGAGATTTCTTTCAGTTTCACTGATTCCATTTTACTCAGTAATCTTTTGTGTGAAAGCTTACAAAATGTCTTTTGAAAATGGATTCCAAAAAGAACAGTCTGGGGTTGGAAACCTCCTGATTTCCACGTTGCTTCCCCCCGCTCCATGTTGAACATCACTCGGAGGAAGCACTGAAGGTGGCAAGGTCACACAATGTACTCTGGGTAGGGACTTCAAAGTCCAACTCGATAGCAGCAGCACAGACTAAGCAAGACTAGTTCTAAAGGACATAGCTGGGTCTGTGGCAGGTGGTGAGGGGGAAAAACACACTTGACCTTATTCTCTCTGAAGTGCTTGCCACAGATGCATCCGTCCGTGACCGTATTGGGAGAAGTGACCACAGCTCAGTCCTTGAGACAAAGTCCGTCTTCAAATGCGAATACCCCATTGTGTTGTGTGGCACTACCACTGTGCTAAATGAAAGAGACTTCGAACAAATCTAGCAACTCAAAATTGGGCATCCATGAAGCGCTGTGCGTCATTAGTAGCAGCAAAATTATACTCCACCACGATCTGTATCCTCATGGCCTGGCATATCCCCAACTCTATCATTACCACCAATCGAGGGGATCAGCCCAGGTTCAGTGCAGGAGGGCATGTCAAGTGCAACGCCAGGCATACCTAAAAATGAGGTGTCAACCTGGTGAAGCTACAACACAGGACTATCTGCATCCCAAACAGCATAAACATGATAGACAGAGCTAAACGATCCCACAACCCAAGGATCAGACCTAAGCTCTGCAGTCCTGCCACATCCAGCCATGTGAATGGTGGTTTACAATTAAACAACTCACTGGAGGAGGAGGCTTCACAAATATCCCCATCCTCAATGATGGAGGAGTCCAGCACATCAGTGCAAAAGATAAGGCTGGAGCATTCCCAACAATCTACAGTCAGAAGTGCTGAGTGCCCCAGATGCCAGTCTTCAGCCAATTCGATTCACGCCATTAGATAATCAAGAAAAGGCTGAGGAACTGGATACTGCAAAGGCTATGGGCCCTGACAATATTCCACCAATAGTACTGAAGACCTGTTCTCCAGAACTTGCTGCGCTCCTAGCCAAGGTGTTCCAGTACAGCTACAACACTGGCATCTACCTGGCAAAGTGGAAAATTATCCGAGTATGTCCGATACACAAGAAACAGGACAAATCCAACCCGGCCAGTTATTTCCCTGTCAGTAAAGTGATGGAAGGGTTATCAATAACCCTATCAAGCGGCACTTACTCAGCAATAACCTACTCGCTGTTGCTCAGTTTGGGTTCTGCCAGGGCCACTCTGCTCCTGCCCTCATTACAGCCATGGTTCAAGCATGGACAAAAGAACTGAACCCCAGAGGTGCGGTGAGAGTGTCTGCCCTTGACTGAGCCTGGGAATTAGGGGAAAACTCTATGCTGATTGGAGTTATACCTGGCACAAAGCAAGATGGTTGTGGCGGTTGGAGGTCAATTATCTCAGTTCCAGGACATCACTGCCAGAGTCCTCGGGGTAGTGTCCTAGGCCCAACCATCAACTGCTTCATAAATAGCCTTCCTCCCATCATAAGACCAGCAGTGGGAATGTTTGCTGCTGATTGTACAATGTCCTGTACCATTCATGATTCCTCTGATACTGTAACAGTCTGTGTCCAAATGCAGCAAGACCAGGACAATATCTAGGCTTGGACTGACAAGTGGCAAGTAACATTTGTGCCACACGAGTGTCAGGCAATGACCGTGTCCAAGAATATAGAATCTTAACCATTGCCCTTTGACATTCCATGGTATTACCATCACTGCCCCACTGTCAACGTCCTGGGGGTTGCCATTGACCAGAAACTATTGTGGATTAGCCACATAATTACAGTGGCTACAAGAGCAGGTGAGGAACCGTGTGGTGAGTAACTCATCTCCTGACTCTCCAAAGCCTGTCCACTATCTACAAGGTACAAGTCTCCTGACCCTGATGGAATGCATCCCAGGGTACTAAAAAGAGATGGCGGGGGAAATAGCAAATGCACTCGTGGTAATTTTTCAAAATTCACCAGACACTGGGGCGGTTCTGGCAGATTGGAAAACAGCAAATGTGATGCCACTGTTTTTTTTTAAAAAAATAAGACAATGAGTGGGTAATTATAGGCTGGTTAGCGTAACTTCTGCAGTGGGGAAAATGCTTGAATCTATCATCAAGGAAGAAATAGTGAGATATCTAGATAAAAATTGGGAAGATGCAGCATGGGTTCATGAAAGGCATGTCATGTTTAACAAATTTACTAGAATTCTTTGAGGACATTACAAACATTACCACTGGTTCCCTGTTGGTGGGCAACAGGGAACCAGTGGATGTGGTGTATCTAGATTTCCAGAAGGCATTTGACAAGGTGCCGTACAAAAGGCTGCTGCATAAGATAAAGGTACATGACGTTACAAGTAATGTAGCATGGATAGAAGATTGGTTAACTGAGCAAAGAGTGGGGGTAAATGAGTGTCTTTCTGGTTAATCAATGACTAGTGGCGTGCCTCAAGGATCAGTGTTGGGACTGCAGTTGTTACAATTTACGTAGATGATTTGGAATTGGGGACCAAGTGTAGTGCATCAAAATTCGCAGATGACACTAAGATGGGTGGAAGAGCAAAGTGTGCAGAGGACACAAAGTCTGCAAAGGGATATAGATAGTCTAAGTGAGTGGGTGAGGGTCTGGCAGATGGAGTACAATGTTGGTAAATGTGAGGTCATCCATTTTGGTAGGAAAAACAGCAAAATGGACTATTATTTAAATGGAAAAAAATTGCAGCATGCTGCTGTGCAGAGGGACCTGGGTGTCCTTGTGCAGGAATCTCAAGGAGTTGGTTTGCAGGTGCAGCAGGTAATTAAGAAGGCAAATGGAATTTTGTCCTTCATTGCTAGAGGGATGGAGTTTAAAAATAGGGAGGTTATGTTACAGCTGTATAAGGTGCTGGTGAGGCCACACCTGGAGTACTGTGTACAGTTTTGGTCTCCTTACTTGAGAAAGGATATACTGGCACTGCAGGGGGTGCAGAGGAGATTCACTAGGTTGATTCTGGAGTTGAGAGAGAGGGTTGGCTTATGAGGAGAGATGGAGTAGACTGGGACTATACTCATTGGAATTCAGAAGAATGAGGGGGGAACATATAAAATTATGGATGGAATAGAAAAGATAGGAGCAGGAAGGTTGTTTCCACTAGTGGGGCATAGACTCAAAATAAGGGGGAGCAGATTTAGGACAGAGTTGAAGAGGAACTTCTTCACCCAAAGGGTTGTGATTCTGTGGAATTCCCTGCCTAGTGAAGCAGTTAAGGCTACCTCGTTGAATATTTTTAAGGCAAAGATAGATTTTTGAACAGTCAAGGAATTAAGGATTATGGTGAGCAGGCAGGTAAGTGGAGCTTAGCCCACGAAAAGATCAGCCATGATATTGAATGGAGGAGAAGGCTCGAGGGGCCAGATGGTCTAGTCCTGCTCCTAGTTATGTTTTTAAGTCAGGAGTGCGATGGAATACTCCCCCCGCCCCCTCCTTTGCCTGGATGGCTGCAGTTCCAGCAACACTCAAGAAGCTTGACATCATCCTGGACAAAGCAGTGCATTTGATTGGCATCACGTTCACTCCCTCCACCACCGACACGCTGGCAGCAGTGTGTACCATGCAGTAATTCACCAAGGCACCTTACACAGTACCTTTTCAAAGTTTGGAATCCAAACCCATGATCGTTATCATCTCGAAGGACAAGGGCAGCAGATGCATGGGAAACACCTCCATCTGCAAGTTCCCCTCCAAGTCACTCACCAGCTTGACTTGGAAATATATCACTGTTGCTGTGTCTAGATCCTGGAATTTCCTTCCTCACAGCACTTTGGATGTACCTACACCCCATGAACTGCAGCAATTCAAGAAGGCAGCTCACTACCACCTTCACGTGGGCAATAAATGCTGGCCTAACCAGTGTCAGCAACATCCCATAAATGACAAAGAAACTTACTCTGTGCCTCATAATGAATCTCTAGAACACCCACATTGAACTTGCTGCTCACTGATCCTTTAAATATTTTAAGGGAACTTTTGTCACTTTATTCAAATAGGCAAAAGAAAGATGGAAAAGTATTAATTTCATTGAATAAAGCTGGTCAAACATAAACAATATCCACTGAAGCAGTTTAATCTTGGCATGTGATTCAGCACTTGCTACACAATGTGGCTATTGGCATGGTGCAAATAAAGATAAAAATCCACCCTTTGTGAGCCTTTACTATTGGGGCATTTTCAGTTTAGAAGAATTTCATGTCCACTGAGGTATTTTGGGAAACTTGGCTTTTTTTTCTTTATCAAACCCCATCCGGATTGGGGATTTTTCAAAGCAGTTTATATCGAGCATGTTGGGTTATTATGTGGATAATTCTGACCGATCTTCACATCCAAATTCCACACATTGTAGAGATATGACTGACTGGTTGCTCGTCCTTTGCTGAGGAAACAATATTGAGCCTGTGCCCAATGGGTTGAGGGGTTGGTTCTGGTCTGGTCTCTCCCTGAGAAGGCTGTTGGGGCTTTTTTTTTTTTTAGTGCCCCATCAGACATGTTAGATAATTCTGCACTGGGTTGGAAAAGGTGGGAGCAGTGCCTCAGAACCGGAGTGTTGGTCTAAATTATGTGGTCTGGTTGTCTCAAATCCCACGACCCTCCGGTGCCAAACCGTGCGATGTCCTTTCACAATGTTAGTGTCTCCCTTAAAATGTAACATTTTACAAAACGTGGATGGGACGTGAGAAATTCTTTTCAGACAGTGAGTATTTACAGAGCTGCATCTCATGCTGCTTTCAAAGGGATGAATTCTGTGGGAATAATTCTGCTACTGCTTCTGAATGGTTTGTGAGCTGGCAGATTTAAACAGTCACATCTACAGGAGGAAAGACACTAATTTTGACCTCTCTGACCCTTGTATGTTTCTGGTTTCTTGTCATACCAATATGCCACTTCTACCTTTTCAACTGTGTCCTGTTCCCCACTTAAACTCCAACCTCCTGTCCAATAACTAAGTACAATCTGGGAATATCTGTCACTGAGTTGTCTTTTTTTTGAGTATTTGCAGCTGTTTCTGTTTTTATTTCAGTTTCCTGGAGCTCTGTGTCAGAAATTATGTTTACCTTTGTGACTCTGGCGGTGTGTAATGCTGCTGAAATAGGCAATGCTTTCTGGTGAATAGTGAGGGGACAATATCTGGAACTCCATTGTGGGTGAGAATGCCGGATGGTATTTGTGTCCTGGGAGAGACACATTTTCCTCATGGTTGCATCACCTGATATTTTATAGGGCAGCATAAAGCGAAACACCCACAAGAACAAAGTCCATCCCTGATACTGCAATACAGCAACACCCAGATTGAGGTTGCAACAATCAGCGGCCACATGGGAGTGCTGAGCAATGATGAGGCCACTAGGGCATCAATGTCTGTCAACGTCAGCCTGGGCTGATGCTTTTTATTAAGTTCAAATTGATCCTATTACCAGTGACAGACCTGACCCCACCAGTACTGTACCCCAGTGTGTGAAGCCTGTTAAGTGTTGGTGGAGCTGCCGTCAACCAGTCAAGTGGAGAGTATTCCAACACACTCCTGAGTTATGCCTTGTTGATGGTGGACAGGCTTTCGGGAGTCAGGAGGTGTTACTCACTGTAGGATTCCTTGCCTTTGACCTGCAGTTCTGTTTCTGGCTATTGGTAACACCCCCAGGCCATTGTTAATGGGGGATTCAGTGGTGATAATGCCATTGAATGTCAAGGAACTATGGTTAGATTCTCTCCTGTTGGAGATGGTTATTTCCTGGCATTTGTGTGGCACGAATGTTACTTACCACTTGTCAAGCCTTGATAATACCCAGGTCTTGCTCCATTTGGACATGGACGGCTTTAGTATCTGGGAAGTAACACATGGTGCTGAACATTGTGCAGTCATCAGTGAACATCCCCACTTCTGGCCTTATAACAGATGGAAGGTCATTGATAAAACAACTGAAGTTGGTTGGGCCTAGGACACTACCCTGAGGACCTCCTTCAGTGATGTCCCATGACTGAGATAGTTGATCTCTAACAACCACAACCATTTTCCTTTGTACTTGTGTGACTCCAATCAGTGGAGAGCTTTCTCCCTAATTCCCATTTACTTCAGTTTTGCTCAGGCTTTTTTACTCCACATTCAGTCAAATGCTGCCTTGATGTCAAAGAAATCACACTTCTTGTTACACCTTAACAGACTTTTCCCCACCAGTGTTGTACTGCTGTAGTTATCCCTTATCTCTTGGTTTCTTTCTTTTTGTCTGTACCACTGTGTGCGTGTGTCTTACCTGAAGTTTGACAGACTGTCTGTATGTGTGTTACAGGTTAATGGTGAGAATGTTGAAGGGAAACAGCACTCTGATGTGGTGACAATCATTAAGACGGGCGGTGTGGAGACCTCGCTATTGGTCGTTGATCCAGAAACAGACGAATTTTTCAAGAAATGCCAAGTTTTGCCATCAGTTGCCCACCTTACAGGTAAACATAGAAACTAGAGCCTGCTCCGCCACTCATTTTGATCATGGCTGATCATCAAACTCAATATCCTGATTTCCCCCTGCCCCTCTCCACCATACCCCTTGATCCTTTTGGCCCCAAGAGCAACATCTAATTTCTTCTTGAAATTTGACAACATTTTGTCCTCAACTACATTCTGTGGTACTGAATTCTACACATTCACCATCCTCTGGGTGAAGAAATTTCTCCTCCCCTCAGTTCTAAAAGGTTTACCCCTTATCAAACTGACACCCTAGTTCTCGATAGCCCCACCATTAGGAACATTCTTTCTGAATCTACCCTGTTAGAATTTTATAAGTTTCTATGAGATCCCCTCGTACTCTTCTAAACTCCAATGGATATAATCCTAACCGACTTGGTCTCTTTGTATATGACAGACCTGCCATCCCAGAAATCAGCCTGGTAAATCTTTGCTGTACTCCCTCTATAGCAAGGACATCCTTCCTCGGATAAGGACAGCAAACCTGCACACAATACTCCATTTGTGGCCTCACTAATGCCCTATACAATTGCAGCAAAACATCCCTATCCCTATACTCCAATCCTCTCGCTAGGAAGGCCAATCTGCCATTTGCCGCCTTTACTGCCTGCTGTACTTGGGACACGTATCAGTGCCAGGCTTTGCAAATTCCTGGGCTAGTTTAGAAATTTAATACAATTGCTTATTTTTCATTTTGGTGGCTTTTATGTTAAGAGTTTGCTTTGAGCTCGGTTTTGGTTGATAGCATGCTGGGGGAGGTAATGATGAACATAAAGATTTTTGGATAGAGTTGTCCTGGGATTGGCTGAGTTTGAGGGCTGAATCTCTTGGTTCCTGGTCTCTGGGTGTATTCAGATCAGGGCCATGTGATGGAGGGTGAATGCTCTATTGCCCAGTGGTCATGCTAGTTCGGATTGTTTTCTCTGGTGGGAGTGTGGGCAAGATCACTGCCCCTGAACAGTATTCTCTTCCTCTGGAGGAGTGGGAATAAGGGGACTTGGACCTGGATTTGTGATGTATCTCCATTTCCAGCTGCTGCCTCATCCTATCCCATAGCAACCAAAGGCGGTGGCAATCTAAATGAGTGGCCTTAACTTTGCCAGACCCTGAGCTGGATTCTCAGCAATTACCAGAGACTGTGATGGTCTTTGTGCCTCCCAAGTTACTGTTCAGAATTTATGAATGCATGGACTGGATCGGAGTCTATGTAGGAGATGGTGTTCTCTCTTGGTCAGGGATCTAGGGAACAGGGAGGATCCAGGGCCAGGGACGAGGTAATTTTCAAATGTGACCCATTTGGCCCTTGCTTCCGTTGTTGAAGTGGTTTTGAGGTTTTAGCCCTGTGCCTTTCACCAGCTCTTCTATGTTAACAGCTCGGGCCCTGTATGGTTTTATGTGTTTCTTTCGAGGTTGTCCGAGTAAACACGATGCAGTGAGTCCTTGGGGCACAGAGGAGGAATTGGTGGGATAGTGGAGTTAGCATGCAGAGTGTCAAAAGCATTACTGTGAAATGTTGGCGCTTAATATGACTGCGTGAACTGGAAATTGCTGAGCATCTGGTGGCTCTTGTTTAAGGGTTGGCCTGGCCAGGGCGTCTTGTCTCGGACTGTACCTGAGGCCTGTTTCATTCCAGCCTTGGGTCACTGGAGTTTGCACATGTCTGTGGGTTTCCTCCGGGTGCTCCGGATTCCTCCCACAGTCCAAAAATGTGTTGGTTAGGTGGATTGGCCATGCTAAATTGTCCCAAGATGTGTAGGTTAGCTTAAGTATGTGAGGTTATGGGGATAGGGTGGGATGCTGTCAGTCAGTGCAGACTTGATGGACTGAATGGCCTCCTTCTGCACTGTAGGGATTCTATGATCCCTTCATTACCTTAATGTGAATGGACGATGTCTAGACATATGAATTGAAGTGCCCCAGAGGATGCTTAGTACCTGTTGCATTTCTACCTGATCTTTAGGAGAGCCTGTCGAGGAAGGTGTCGCGGAAAAACAGTTTAAAACATAAAATACTGATCCCACTTTTATTTTCCATAAACTCGGAATCGCTCACTCCAACATCGCAAACGAGATTGCCAGCACAGTTGGGATGTTTGACCTATATTGTCCCTCTTCCAGCTCCCTAATGAAATGGCAATATTTTGGGCAGAGGTGATCTTGCATCACAAAGTTCAGTAAATTTACAATTGTATAACACATTGGAGGTTGGTAAATAAAGCAAGCTTTTTAGTTTCCTTGTTCAATACTTTCCAAACAAGTTTTCCGAGCACTGCAATGCCATGTACAGTCTGTACAGACTATGTAGAACACTGATCCTGGCTGCTCACTGCTGTGCATTGAACACGTCAGCAACAGCCTTCAACATTTGGGAGAGAGGGCTGGGGAATTTCTTGGTTTTTTCCTGTTGTCAAGTTGTAGCATTCCCTTCCACTTTTAAAATTATTTTTATTCAAAGTTTGGACAAGTTAGTTCTCGTGAGTGGCTCAGTTCAGGAATTGAGTATGCGAAGGAGCAGCTCTGTCAACAGTCACTCACTCCTCCACCCCTGTATGACTCTCACATTCTCAACTCAGATTCCCATCACATTCACTTTTCAAATATTTCTTCCTGTTTATTCAAGAGTGAGCTGAAGATGTTCAGATTTTTAAATTGAATGGATCAGTTTTGTTCGCACCAGGGTTGCACACTGAACTCAATGGTATTGTCTCTTAATACATATCATTTCCCACAGAGGACACTTGGACATTGAGCCAGAGTTTGGAAAAATGTTTGGGGACATTGCCTAAGTAACAGCTGAAGAGCCACTCAAGAGGCAGAGTGTATATTGAATAAGGGGTTTAGGGAGGAGCATCAGGTAGCCACGGTATTGACTGACTAGTTCAGGGTGGATAGTTGTGGTGGGGGGTGGTAGCTGGATGAGGATTGTAGCATGGAGTTGTGGTTGTCGGGTAGAAGAGTTGCAGAGAGAACATGAAAGGTGACAGTGCTCAGTAATGTATTCTGTTCTTGGGTAGCACAGAAACCAAATGAAAGGGATTTGAACAAGGATTAGATGGGCCCAGGATAGATGGCAGTGTTGCCTTTTGAGTAGCCCTGAGAGGACGAAGGGGTTGAGTATGTAAGTTGTGTGTGGTGAGAGATGCAAATAAAATTGAAGCGATCCAATAACATGCTGCACAAATCAGAATGGGAAATATACCAGTGTCACTCACTGGATCAAAAATTTGCAATGGAAATCACCACAGCAAAGGAGGGACAAAAATAGACTGGCCATGTTTTATAAAATATGGAGTGGACTGGTGGATATTGACAGAAACAAGTACCTGGCGTCCTCCGGCAATGACGAAATGTGAGCTCACCATCCACACAAACGACAAAGGCTATTTGCTTCCGAGACTGTGTCAACAAGGACAATGCCACAATGGAACAAGATATCAAAGGAAATAGTCACAGCTCCATCATTCAAAATCTTCAAGAACCATCTTGAGATTATTTGAGTTTCCATTCTCGGGAATACCAACTCAGTCTGGTTTAATTAGCGCTGCCCATAGAAATGTTGATGAAATAAGGATAGCCTGAGATGCTAAAGTAGTAGGAGAGAGTGGGCTTTATACGGTGTGGGTGATTATAATGAGCAATGATATCAGCTGTCACAAGCAGAGAACTCAGTGGTCAGGAGCTAGCTGGTGGAGATCAAGTAGCAGGTGGTGGGTTTCCTAGACTTGAAGATTTCTCTCCCTGAGACAAAACATCCTGCCTCCTTGGCTGCACCTTCGGTCTGGACCTTGGCTGCGTGATTGCAGTGCGCTGTACTCCTGTGACAGTGGAAAGAAAAGATTAAATGCAAGACACTGAAGAGGGCACAGAGGATGGAGAAGGAAGAAATGAAAGTCTTGAATTTAGAGCCTTTTATGATTCCAGCCAATGAAAGCCATTTTGAGGTGTTGTCATTGATTTGGAAACACAGCAGCCAAACCACAAGCAGCCGATGTAATAATGGCCTGATTGCCTGTTTTGGTAATGTTGGTTAAGAGATGGCCCATACCGTGGAGGGATTTGAAAACACAAATGAGAATTTTAATATCGAGGTATTGGTTGACTGGGAGCCAGTGTAGCTTAGCAAACACGGGTGATAGTGGAACAAGACTTAATACATGTTCAGACGTGGGCAGCTGAGTTTTGGAGTGTAGAATGTGGGAGAGCTGACAGAAAATAAAAGCAGTGAGTTCAGAGGAAGTGGCCATGCTCTGCAGCCTGCACAGTGGTTTTTGCACCTGTTGTGTTGCATGTTAAGGCCTGCAATTTTAGTTGATTTGCATGTTGGCTGATATTTAATGTCCCTCCATGCACTAGATTAATATTCAGCTATACTCAAAACCCAGTCCATCTCTCCCTTTCCAGCCATTCCCGTGCTCACATCACATCGCCCCCACCCCGTCCTCCCCCTCCCTCCATCAAGCTGCTTTAAAGGTTCATTAGGGTGGGAGTAGAATCTGTAAGAGATGGAGGAGTAGGGTGTGTAATAGTGAAGGAATGACAGGGAGGTTGCTATGGAATCTTCATTATATCCAGAAATAGAAGGATGACCTGTAGAGGTCTTTCAGATTAAGACAGGATTTCTGTATGTCCAAAGGTGTGTAGATTAGGTGGATTAGCCATGTGAAATTGCCCCTCTGTATCCAAAGAGGTCTAGGTTAGGGGGATTAGCGGGGTAAATATGTGGGGTAGGCCTGGGTAAGATGCTCTATCAGAGATTTGGTGCAGAGTTGATGGGCTGATTGGCTTCCTCCTGCACTGTAGACATTCTATGACTCTAAGATTGGACACGGGGAAGATGTTTCCATTTGCGGTGGAAATGAGAACTAGGGGGCCATAAATATAAGACCGCCACTATAAGGGGTTCAGGAGAAGGTTCTTCATCCAGAGAGGCTGGAACGTGGAACTCATTACAACAGTGAGTGGTTAAGGCAAATAGTCCTGATGCAATGAAGAGGAAGTGAGAGAAACATGGGGGGGCGGGGGGGGGCGGGTGATTCTCCGGGGAAAAAAAAAGTTGCAAGTGCTGAATTCGCAGGAAAACTGGTGTAAACCATGCTGTTTTTTTCAGTGGGCATTCAGACTCTAATCTCCCACACTCTGTCCAATGCAGAGTTCACAATTGTGGATATCATTCAAAGCTCGGGGGGGTGGGGCCTATTCACACTAGAGTCTGACAGTTCCAGGCTTCTGCGCATGCATGCTGACCCCAAATTGTTAGCCTGCAGTTTGCTGGCCAGCCTGGGACCCTCAGTGCTGCCCCACAAGCATCCCCAGACCAGCTCTGGCCCCCTCCCCGGCAGTGATGATTGTCTAGGACCACCCTGATCGCTGGCCTCCCTGCAGCCCCAAACAATCCCAGTGGCAGCAGGCCCCACCCCTTGTCACTGCCTGATGTCTGGTGGGCAGTGCCAGGGGGCACAGGCTGACACTGCCCAGGGAGCCCCGATTGCAAACCCCCCCCCCCCCCCCCCCCCCCAAGCTCCAGCAGGGTCTCCCGCTAGTTCCCTGAAAGTGGGGGAGCTACTCTAAACCCTGTCGGAGTGAAATTGCACTAGCAGGGTGGGAGATGCTATTGAGCCTGGAGAATTCAGTCCCGGGCCTGATGATCACATTTAAATTACATTCAAATAAGATTAAAATTACTTCCCTGCTGGTCCCGCTGGTTTCCATTGTGGCCCTGATCAGGCCGGATATCCATCACTGGGAGATGCACGTGCTTTGGGATGGGACAATCGCTCCTGAGGAAGGAAGGAATGAATGGAATGATAGGAAGACAGAATGAGATGCAGAGGGGGCAGTGAGGTACTCATGTGCAGCATGAGCACTGACATGGATTTTTGGGTTCTTGCTCTGCTTACAACATTTGTTTGTAATTGTATGAAGTTGACTGAAGTGTTAGTCTGATTTAAGGTAAACAGTTTGTAGGATCTGATGGCTTGTCTCTCGGGAGCCTAAGAAACAAGATGAATGAAATAGCAATGAACATGACTGTACATTTGAAAATCTTGTGTAGGAGGGAGGTGAATGTGCTTTCTCCAAGGAGATAAAGACAAGACGGCCCTAATTGGCCAATTAATCTTGCTCGAGTTGTTGGTAAACTGAGTCTGTAATACTGGGGGGAATTAATAAACACTTGGAGCTAATTGCAAAGAGAATTGAAAGAAAAATATTTTTAAACGCAAAGAGGTGTTAGAACATTTGTCAAGACTTGTTGGTGAATCGCAAATCCATGAAAATTTCAAGCTGGAAATTGGGAAGTTGCATCAAAAAAGACAATTATCAAAGACTGGGGAACAAACAGGACACCCACACAGCACAGAAAGAGGCCATTCGGGCTGCTGTGTCTGTGCAATCTCTTGTTTTTAGCCAGGAAATTCACTTCATCCACTGCTGTTTGGCCAGAGTGAGGGATTTAACAAGGGAGCTTCTCCACCCTCACGACAAAGTCTCTACAGCTCATGTGTATTCACGGATCTAGAGCAGACTTGTCCTGGCTCTGTTTCTGTAACAAAAGGATTCTTTATAAGGCTATCCTGATTCATCGGCTTTATAGGGAGGGCAGTGAACAGGCTTTGGTTAGTTCCTCTGTTTTGACATGAGTTATACTTGTACCTGTCTGTGTTGAGGATGTTGATGTGGTATTTGATATCTCATAGCTTCCTGACCGGCTGGTTTTGAACCTGTTCTGATTCCTGTGGCGTTCTGAAAAGCGGAGTCAGTCTCTCCTGTTCAGGGTCATGGGATGTGATGATGAGTAAGATCCAGTTGTCATTTACAGTCATTCATTTTTTGCCTGCAGTAACGGTGCTGTGTCCAAGGATCACTAGGTATTCCATTCCTGTCCAAGTTGAACTGGGACATGTTCCCCACAGAAGTGGATGGCACAGTGGTCAGCACTGCTGCCTCAGCGCCAAGGACCTGGGTTCAATTCCAGCCTTGGGTGACTGTGTGCGTTTCCTTCCACAGTCCAAAGATGTGCAGATTAGGTAAATTGGTCATGGTAAACTGCCCCTCGTTATCCAAAGATGTGTAGGTTAGATGGATCAGTTACGGTAAATGCATGGTGTTAAGGGGATAGGATGGAGGTGGGTCTAGGTAAAATGCTCTTCTGGAGAGTCAGTGCAGACTCGATGGGGCCAGATGGCGGCCTCCTGCACTAAGTGCATACTGCTCAACGCCAGCGTACACATGGAAACTGATAACTGAGCTTCATCTGAATCTGTCTTGCCCTGAGTCAGAGATGTTGGATTGAGAACAGGCTGCTGTCGGAGAGATCTGAGGTCCATGTCCCACAAAACCATCCACCCAGTTAACAGTCCGCATCTCCCAATAATCCCTAATGCTAAAGAGTGAGTGAAGGGCAGCAGTGTTCCCACACTCTGTTTACATTCTGACCATTGATTTGTCAGTGAGGCCAGTTGTGGTTTTGGGTCTGAAGACCTATTGCAGTCACAGTTGTATTGAAATACCCCCTTGCAGAGCAGTAATGTCAGCTTACTTACAGCCGCAGCTCTCCTTTCCTGTTAACTGTGGAGCTTTCACATTACCTGTTCAGTACATCGCTCTCCTATTCAGTGCATTCAGTTGGACTATTTTGAGACTAGTGAGTTTAGAATTTTAAACAGCCGGGAGGTCATTCAACCCTCAGTCTGTATGTTGGCTCTTTGCTAGTGTAATCTAAACCTAATCCCATTGCCCCACCTCTCCTTTAGCCCTGCATCAATCACAAACTAGTGTAATTTGACTGCCCCTGAATAACACAACTATCCCTTATTTTTTGATTTAAAAGATGACATGGTCTCAGAGCCACTCCTTGTGATAAAACCATCCCCCAACCACCCCTTCCTACAGACAGAGATTTCTCTGAACCCCTCCCTTCACTCAGGGACTCTGTACATTCCTCAGTTACCATCTCCCAAATCAAAGGACATTTTCTTTTGCTGCTTTACTGGATCAAAAGTCTTTTGCAGTTGTAAATACCTGTAATAAAATCCCTGCTGCCATGGAAACGGTTCCAGTGTTTCCATCTCTCCTCAAAAGCAGCCTCCGACCGCTGGCATTGTCCTGTTCGATCTGCACCATGCAATCTCGCTGGCTTTAATGTCCACTTGTCCTGAGCCCTCACCATGACTAACCCAACCCTTTGATTAGATTATTCGGAAGTGCAGTTGCTCACATTAAGGTTTCACCTGGTGAAAGCCAGGCAGAGATCAGCTTTGGTGAAATGATAATGAAGTGATTGAGTTGTGGTTTTATTCATTTCACTCAGTCTCTCCTAAAACTGGAGATTGCTCTCTGGGCTGCAACTACAAGAGTGAAGGGATAAAGCTGCGTTAGCGCTGCCCCTCCGGCAGTGAGGCGCTCCCTCGGCGCTGCCCTCTTCTACCCCTTCAACAGACGAGGAAGTTCATTATTAATTGTTGACAGACTGAACCCAGCTCCCTTCAGACCAACATCTCTTCACAATGCGACACGTGCTTGGTAAGGTAATTGGCATCAGGGCTGGATTTAATCTATTAAACTCTCTCCCAGGGCAGGTACAGTGCAGGTTTAGATAGAGACGGAAATACTTTACACCGGCAATTTGATGTACTGGTCCCACCGCGCTTGTTCACAACGTAGCAGATGCTTCTTGCCTGAGATTTTGACGGTCTTACGGTTTATAAGTGGGAACACTTTCCCAGAACCTTTCAACCTGGTGTCTGTATCCACAGTAATCCCGAATAACTTGGCATGAATGTAGATTTGGAACTTGCACCGTTCCAGCAATGTGCTGCTAGTCCTGAAATAATTAAATTCTGACTTCAGAAAGATCTCAAACATTGGGTGGTCTTTTTTGAGCACGAGCTCCTTTCAGCGGTTGCTATGTAACAGCCCATGTCTTTCAGTACGGTGTGACAATGGGATTTCTCTGGGGTAAGGCTCTAATTGTGTTCCAGCTGAGGTCATAGCTCCTGTACCGCTACTGTGTAATGAGAATTCAGGAGAGGAGACGGGGATCAGGACCATTCCTTGACAGAAGCCGGAGAAATTGCTGTAATGTCTGGTCAGGACAGAATGTTGAAGCCAAACAGCAAATTCCGACTATGGGGTGTTGGAAGAGTATTTCGCTCGGGGTCTGTTTTGACGGGGCCGGCGGCCTCGGGGAACAATGACCTACATACTAATGAGCAATGCTTTTGTTTTATTTTGCAGGACCTCTCCCACATTTGCTTGTGAATGGGGATCTCGAACAG
The DNA here is from genome assembly GCF_964213995.1 of Mustelus asterias. Classification (NCBI taxonomy): domain Eukaryota; kingdom Metazoa; phylum Chordata; class Chondrichthyes; order Carcharhiniformes; family Triakidae; genus Mustelus; species Mustelus asterias. Next base: position 125,946 of record NW_027590917.1, read on the forward strand.
AAGGTAGAAAGCTCCTCTTATTTTACTGCTGTCTTACTTGACTGTGACATGTTGTTTTCCGGAGTCCAAATGCAAATCATCATTTAAACAAAGTGCCTCCACCCCATGGTTTTTTGAGGCTGTTCCTTTGCCGGCCATTTCCTTTTCCCTGATGATCGTGCTGTTTACGCACTCGATGAAGATGTCTGTTTTTCAAATGACCAAGGCATCTGGCACAATTCCTAAATTCCCTTGGCACCAGAGATACCAAATCTGGCTGGAATCTTAATCACGTGAGCTCCTGCCTCGAGCAGCTCAGTCAAATAACCCCTCCAATCCCCACAGATTTTATAACTAATTAGAAAATTGTATCCAAAGAAAATAAATTAGAGTAAATATTTTTACAGTGCCTGTGACTTTTCTTCCTGGTTTTGCAACGTCCGCAAAAGAATTCCAGGAGACTCCTGGGCAATCCTTGAAGGTTGGCAGCCCCTTGATTGGCACTGTACATTCTTCCATACACTCGTTCCTCTACATGGGATACTGAGGTGTCGAGTGGATCAATTTTGCTCCAAACTACCTGGCAACTTTTGTCCTGTTCCTATTCCCACCGGAACTCGACGGGTTTGCTTTGTTCCAGGAGACTTTCTCCTAATTGTTTTATTTTTTGGTGCCTGACGTGCAATCCACGCCGGCTCTGAAATCTGTGGCACAGTGGTTAGCACTGCCGCGTCATGACACCAGGGACCTGGGTTCAATTCCGGCCTCGGGCGACTGTCTGTATGGAGTTTGCACGTTCTCCCCGTGGTGCATGGGTTTCCTCCGGGTGCTCTGGTTTCCTCCCATAGTCCAAAGATGTTGGGTGGATTGGCCATGCTAAATTGCCCCTTTAGTGGCAGGGGATTAATGGGGTAAATACATGGGGTTACGGGGATAGGGCCCGGATGGGATTGTGGTCGCTGCAGACTCGATGGGCCGAATGGTCTCTTTCTGCACTGTAGATTCTATGAATATGCCTTTTGGGCGCGAATGTTGGGCTGGCTGGGTCTACACTGAACTGTCCCATGTACCCTCCAGCTCTCAGAACTGCTCCTTCTGCCACTTTTTTTTTGTTCAGCCCAGTTATATTTGTGCTAAAGATATATTTCTTTGAGATGATCACTAAAATTAAGCTGAAAAGGAATGTTCCAGGTGTGACATTTGCATTCTGTTACTTTGACAGAAATTATAACAGAATCAGCGCATTCGACCGTGTCCAGACCCGTGTGGGTGTTTATCCTCCACGGGGGCAACACCCTCATTCCATACCTTCTCCTTTTGTCTCTTCAACACCTATCGAACTAACTCTTACATGTTGACACTAACTCTGACAGAGTTTCGCAGCCGGAAAAGTCTCTCTGCAAGAAGCTTCTCCCGCTGGCTATTCTAAATCATTCAGTTTTGTATCTTTGTTCATTGGAAACAATATATTTCTATCCACTCTGTTCTATCCTCAATAACTTTAATTCCTCCTTTATAATAAATATCAAATCACCTCTCTTGTTTTGCTGCCTCACAGCGCCAGGGACCCGTGTTCAATTCCGGCCTTGGGTCACTGTCTCTGGGGAGTTTGCACGTTCTCCCGGTGTCTGCGTGGGTTTCCTCCCGGGTGTTCCAGTTTCCCCCCCACACTCCAAAGATGTGCGGGTTAGGTGGATTGGCCGTGGTGGATGCAAGGGGGAATGCTGCTCTTTGGGAGAGTCGGTGAAGACTCGATGGGCTATATGGCACTGTAGGGATCCTATGGTTCTAATCAATAACTATGCAGAAGGATGTGAATATCAGATAGGTCTGTGTGCAGAATGAAGATTAACATTACAATTCCGATTAATATCCTGAGCTGAAACTGATAGAGCTGTCTGAAAGATGGATGTTGAAACTTGCTGGTCAGAGTAGAGAAGATGTTTCGGGTTGTGGGAGAGCATATTCTAGAAGGAGTTCAGGAGAAACGTCTTTACCTAGACTAAGTGATTAGAATATAGAACTCGCTGCCACAGAGAGCGGCTGAGGTGAATAGCGGCGTTGTATTTGAGGGAAACTAAATAAACAAAGGGAGAGAGAAAGGAATAGAAAGATATCCTGATAGAGGTGGAATATAAGCAGCAGTGTGTGACTGACTGTGACGGCAGATTCGGGCTAAATAATCCCCCTCTGCTGTACAGTTGATGTAATTCTGTGTTAAGTGTTTTTGATCTCTTTCTATGATAGGGCTCCCTTGATCTGCTGGTACAACTCCTTCCTGTTATTGTTATGTTTAATCTGCTACAGGAGTTGCAAAACGAGAACTTGGGTTTCAGTCACTTCCCACAGATCACTCGCACTCTCTGTGCTGTTTGGGGCCTGGGTTAATTCCCATGGAGACAGCTGCTGAATTGTGGTGATGATACAAATAAAACAAGTAATCATTCATAATAGATGGACAATAATTGAAATAATACTGTGCAAAATTGTAAAAAGAGTTGTACGATAATCATTCAGCGCACAAATAATTACAGTATGTTGCAAAGTGCCGGTCTCGGTTGACAGATTAGAAATGAAAGGTCTGCTGCACCCTCTGTAGATTATATATTTCAATTCATTAAATTCTCAATCACTTGCATCCTATTTATGAATTTTATAAATTAGAGGATTGGTCTACCTTGTTAGGTCCATGTGTTATTTGTGAAATGGTGATTTTTCTGTTTAATTCCATCAGATATTTACTCTCGTTTGGCCATGGCAAGAGACAGTGGCAGTGGGAGGTGGGATTTAAGAGTTTTGTAGCAAAGTCTAGGTAGAGCTTTTCCCTCCTTTCAGCAAAGGAACATGTATTCAATCATTTGTACCAGGAGTACCTTTGTCTCTGATTCATTCATTCCATGCAGTGAAGATGTGGGAGAGGTTAAACTGATAAGACAACTATTTTAATCAACCTTTATCACAGCTGTTTAAACACCACCCTGATCTCTTTAAATGTTATTCCTACATTGTGTGAACGATTGGGCAAACTTGGCAGATGGAGTTCACTGTGGGAAAGATCATAAGGTCATAAATTGGAGCAGGAGTAGGCCACTTGGCCCATCAAGCCTGCTCTGCCATTCAGTAAGATCATGAGTGATCTCATTGTGGCTTCAATTCCACTCTCCTGTCTGTCCCCCATAACCTTTGACTCCCTTGTCGACTAAAAATCTGTAACTCCCTTTCTAATCATTTTCAATGATGCAGCCTCCACTGCTCTCTGTAGAAGAGAATCCCAAAGTCCCTCAGAAGAAATTCCTCCTCAACTCTGTCTCAAGATCCTGTATTTTTAAGTTGTGTTCCCTGGTTCTAGATTCTCCCATGAGGGGAAACATCTTTTCAGTATCTACCCTATCAAGCCCGCTCAGAATCTTGTTTCATTAAGATCACTCCTTGTTCTTCAGAACTTCAATGCATATAGGCCCAACCTGCTCAACCTTTCCTGATAAGACAACCTCTTCAGTCTAGTGAACATTCACTGAATTGTTTCCAATGCAAGTATGTCTTTCCTTGTATAAGGTGACCAAAACTATACATAGTACTCCTGGGTGCACTCTGACGGATGCACTATACAAATATAGCGAGACTTCCCTGTTTTTATATTCCATTGCACTTCCCATAAAAACCAATAACCCTAGTTGCTTTCCTAATTACTTGCTATACCTGTATGCTAACTTTTATGATTCATGTACAAGAACATCCAGATCCTCCTGTGCTGCAGCATTCTACTATCTCCCTCCATTTAAATTTTCTGTTTTTCTTCCTGCCAAAATTGTCAACCTCATGTTTTCCCACATTATACACCATTTGCCCATTTTCTGTTATCTATAATCCTTTTACAGTCCCGTTATGACACCCACAACTCATTTTCTTACCTATCTTTGTATTATCAGCAAATTTGGCAACAATACACTCATCCGAGACATAATATAAATGGTTCCAGCATTGATCCCTGTGGTATTGCATTAATTAGTTTCCCAAGTTGAAATGACCCATCTATCTCTACTCTGCTGTTAGTTAGCGAATCCGCTGTCCAGCTTAATACATCACCCCCAGCACCATAAGCTCTTGCTTTATACATTAGCCGTGTATGGTGGCACCTTTATCAAATATGTGAGATGGCGTTCAGTGTTTTCGGACTGCTGGGAAGCAGAAACATGAAGGAGCAGAGAGATTTAGGAAATTCTTCTAGAGTTCTCTGCCCAAAGGCAAGCTCTTGATGATTATTCATTGAACCAGAGCAAAGTGCTGTGATTTTTTTTATGTTCGAGAAGAGGAGATGTATATTATATGTACCTACTTTCTACATTACTTTAACCTACCCTTTCATACATTTTGCAAATGACCTTTGAAAAATTATCTTGTATTTGGATAAACATTGTTTAGTTAAACTTTATTGGTCTTCAGTCTCTGCCTGAACTGAGATTGAACCCTGTGCTGTTGGCATTAATTTGATCCCTATCCTAGCTGTCTAGTCAATTGAGTTAACCAGGGCCCCAGATTTGGGGATCCAAATACGGAAATCACTCAAAGCTAAAGGTCAGGAAACTAATTTAAAGACAAATTGAACCTTGGTCTTTGTCTCAGGAAGGCTCGAATACAAATGGCTGGAGGTGAAAACTTTAGGGGATTTTCACAGTAACTTCATTGCAGTGATGTAAGCCTACTGGTGACATTAATAAATAACTATTACAGTAACTCTGGCACTTACAGTAACTGAAACCATAACTATTACAATAATTGAAACTGTATTGCAGTGACACAAAGCTCTGCTTTAGACCCATGTAGAGCGCAGAATTTACCTAGACACTGAGGGCTAAATTATGAAGACAGAATACACAAACTGGGATTGTATTCCTGGAAATTTATAAGGTTAAGACTTGATCAAGGTTTTCAGGTTGCTCTGGGTAACAGGTAGTGTGGATAGGGAGAAACTATTTCTGCTATCTGGGGAATCCGGGAAGTTAGAACCAGACCTTTTCGGGAGTGAAATGAGAAAACATTTCTTAAGTGTGGCAGAAGCTTGCAACTCTCTTTTGCAAACGGCGATTGATGCTAAATCCACAGTAAATTTTAACCTGAGATCAATAGATTTATAATCAGAGATTTTGGAGGATATATGGGGCAAAGGTGGCTTTATGGAGTTAGTCACAGAGCAGCTACCACCTCATTAACTGGCAGAACAAACAGGCTCATGGGGTTAAATGGCCTCCCGTTCCTGCATGTTGGGTTCTGGCACTGTGAGGATGTACTGTCTCGGGGTACAGATTCACCTGGGTGGTACTGGGGTTTGGATAGTTTCAGAATGAAGACTGGTTGCGTGAGCAAGGCCCTTGCTGACTTGAATGTAGAAGATTAATGAGTGATGTAATTGAGGTTTACAAGACGATTAAAGGATTTGATGGGTCTATAGAGAAATTATTTTTTCTGCTTGGTGTTGTGGGGGGAGGGGGGGGGGGAGCTGGTGTGGCAGACCAGGGCAATGGAGCAGAACCTTAATGTTAGAGCTAGGCTGTTCAGAGGTGATGTCAGAAAGCACTTCACACAAAGGCGGGTGGAGATCTGGAACTGTCCCCCCTCAAAAAAAACTGGTGAGGCCAAGTGGAAAGCCTCAACTTAGATTGCTGGATTTTTTTTAGACCAACAGTTAAGAGTTACAGAACTGAGACTGGTGAATGGAGTTGAGATACAGATCAGTCTGATGGAATTGAATGGTGGGTTCAAGGGGCTGACCCTCTTCCTATTTGAATCCTCATAATTGTTGCTGTGCTTGTAACAAGCCTGGCAATGTGATGAGTAACATCCTAAAGGAGGAGGCTTTTAACGCTAACCAACCTGCACCTCTGATACTATTCCACAAGGTTCACAAATTAACCTGGGGGTGGGGGGGGTGCGTGTGGGGGTTCCAACTCTCAACCTCTGAATTTACCGATTTGACCTGTCCTGTTTGGGAGGATGTGTGATACATCAGTGGGCAGTGCCTGGTGTGTGGGTGCGTATCAGACACTCCCTGCTGAGCAGTTTATATCCAACCTTCAATAAGCCAATGGATGCAGAAGGCTGTCCAGTAGGCCCACTCCCAGTCATTCTCAATCCCTCACTAATCTAGTTTTACCAAGAGTCCCTCAAGTGTCAGGTGACCTGTGGAGTACATGCTCATTCTGCTAATCCTCGCTTCTGTTTGGGAGTCTATAAAAACGGTGTGTCAGAAATGTGACCCGAGATGTGGCTGATGTATCCCAAATACAAACTCATTATAATAAAAAATAAACAGTCACTTCCTGCTGTGCAATTATTTGGAACTTAGACTGCTCTTTTGAATGTGTTGCTGGCTTCCTCTTGTGTGTTACTAAATCCCCGGATCAGCTTCCAGTTTCTTGGAATCATAGAATCCCTACAGTGCAGAACAAGGCCATTCAGCCCATTGAGTCTGCACCAACCACAATCCCACCCAGGCCCTATCCCTGTAACCCCTCATTTACCCTGCTAACCCCCTGACACTGAGGGGCAATTTAGCATGGCCAATCAATCTAACCCACAGATCTTTGGACTGTGGGAGGAAACTGGAGCACCTGGAGGAAACCCACACTGTCTGGGTGGAGTTTGCATGCTCTCCCCGTGTCTGTGAGCCAAGGTCAGAATTGAACCCGGGTTCCTGGCGCTGAGGCAGCAGTGCTAGCCACTGTGCCACCGTGCCACCCTTCCTGGATAACTTGAACTGTAGCTGTAGGGGCATCATCTCTCAATCCCTCACTATGTTGGGCCCTCGTGTTGGTACTGGCTCATTGAAGGCTGGCTATAGACAGTTCGAAGTTTAACAACACCAGGTTAAAGTCCAACAGGTTTATTTGGTAGCAAAAGCCACACAAGCTTTCGAGGCTCTAAGCCCCTTCTTCAGGTGAGTGGGAATTCTGTTCACGTGTGAACAGAATTCCCACTCACCTGAAGAAGGGGCTTAGAGCCTCGAAAGCTTGTGTGGCTTTTGCTACCAAATAAACCTGTTGGACTTTAACCTGGTGTTGTTAAACTTCTTACTGTGTTTACCCCAGTCCAACGCCGGCATCTCCACATATAGACAGTTCAGCAGGGAAGGTCTGATCCTCACCCACATCAGATGCAGTCCATTGGATTTACTGATCCACTTGTATCTCACATCCTCCATACAGGACATCAGAGGTTAAGAGTTGGATCCCCTCTTTCCCCATCCCCAGGTTAAGTTGTGAACCTTGTGGATTAATATCAGAAGTGCAGGTTGATTGGTGTTAAAAGCACAGTTGATTCAGAGAAGGAAATCTGCCCTTCTTACCTGGATCGACCGACAGAGCTTCAGACCCACACCATGTGGCATCAGAATGGGTAGTAAATGTGACCTTTCCCATATCCCAGAATGATCCTGAAACTCCACACACTTTCTCAGTATTTATTCCCAGCTCAGGCTTGCCTGCAATGTAATTCTCTTCACCCTTTGACCCTTCTCTCTTATCTGTCTTTCTCTCCTCAATCCTCCCCACTCCCCTTGTCTTGGGGGAAGAGGGGGTGGGGGGAGGTTGTATAGTTATCCCCAAGAATATAGCAATGCTATATTGGACCTGAGGAATTTGTGTAGTGCCGACAGTCGTGTGATATCAGGCTGATCTGATCTGCCCTCGCAGCCAGTGATTGATGTTGAAGCCAGCACTCCCAAGTCGAGCCAGGAGCCTGTTTCACTGCAATCAATCAGCACCTTGCAGCAGATTCTCCCACTGGGTTATATAGCTCAGTGAGCCGCTCACGGGCATGAGCTAGAGGAGGTGGGGAGGGAGGCTGGAGCTGGGGGAGGTGGAGAGGGAGGCCGAGCCTGGAGATGGAGAGGCAAAGGGAGGCCAGGCCTGGAGGAGGTGGAGAGGGAGGCTGGGCCTGGTGCACACCACTTTGGCAGTTTGATTTTTGTTATTGAGGATGTTGAATATGAAATACTCACTCCAGCCAGATCTCCCCCCGTCTTTATCCCTGAACCTGTAGTTCGAGTCAGCAGAAACTAGCTGAGTTGAGGAGAGGGGCTCTGGTGGTCTTGGAGAGTCCTCTGTCTGGCTGGGTGTGTGTTTTTGCTGCTTTTCTATTAAATTAGTGATGACTGACCGTCTCTCCATTCACAGGCCAACGGAAGCATATCGGCAGAGGTGACTTCCACATCAGCACCATCTTCAAATTCTTCATCGTCCCCATCAACTCCTACTCCAGCACGAGCTGAAAGTGCCCAGATGGTCGAGGTATTTACAATTGCCCATGAGGTCGCTTCCCAAGCATGTTCCCACCGTGACCACGGTTTAGTGTTTGAACATTAGTGTGACCCCAGAGTGAAAGCAGGGTTGTGGGGGTGTAGTTGGGGAATGGGGGAAAATGGTCACAATAAGACTCTGGGGTACACGTGTAATGGAGCCCTGGGCTTTCCTGCCATTCACCACAGCACATGTTCAAAGCAACTCCTCTTCCATTACAGGTGCTTCCAGTGAGGTCCCTGACCAGCTATTTGGAGCATGAACAGAGTGGTCAGCCAGGGCACTAGGAGAATGGCCAATCAGGGCTGTGAAAATCATCTCCATTGCTGAACCGGATTGGGTAGGATGGGGGAGGGATTTCCCATTTCTACAGTAACTTCATTGCAGTGTTAATGTAAGCCTACTTGTGACACTAATAAATAGACTTTGCCATTGCTGCCTCAGAGCTCATGATCTGTGGAGGTCACAACCCACAGTCTGGGAGCACGGGCTTACGACTTGCATATTTCCTGTTAGAGCAGTGACTAAACTTCACAAGTCCTTCATTGGCTGTGAAGTAATGTGAGATTTGTGTTGAGGTGGGGAGTGCTGATGAGCCCCCATCTTTCCCATGAACCTGGCAGCATTGGCAAATGTGGCTGGGTCAGTGTGAACCTAATATTTCCCACACTAAATGCTGCACCCTTGCTAAGGGTTAGTTACCACTGCGAGGAGCAGGGATGGTTGCCAGCTGGGGGTTTTCTAACTTGAGAATCCAGGGACAAAGGAGGGGAATTATGCTTAGAACCAAAGGAAGGAGAGATCCTAAACGAATACTTTGCATCAGTATTCACAAAGGAAAGGGACATGTTGACTGGGAGTGTCTCAGAGAGATGTGTTGACCCATTAGAAAAAATCTCAATTACAAGGGAGGAAGTGTTAGGTTTTTTAGGAAACATTAAGACCGACAAATCCCCAGGGCCGGATGGCATCTATCCTAGACTCCTCAGGGAGGCAAGAGATGCAATTGCTGGGCCTCTAACAGAAATCTTTGTCTCTTCACTGGACACAGGTGAGGTCCCAGAGGATTGGAGGATAGCAAATGTGGTCCCGTTATTTAAGAAGGGTAGCGAGGATAACCTGGGTAATTACAGGCCGGTGAGCTTGACGTCCGTGGTAGGGAAATTGTTGGAGAAGATTCTTAGAGATAGGATATATGCGCATTTAGAACTGAATAATCTCATTAGCGATAGACAGCATGGTTTTGTACGAGGGAGGTCATGCCTCAAATTTGGTTGAGTTTTTTGAGGAGGCGACAAAAACGATTGACGAGGGAAGGGCCATGGATGTTGTCTATATGGATTTTAGTAAAGCGTTTGACAAGGTCCCTCATGGCAGGCTGGTGCAAAAGGTTAAGTCTCACGGGATAAAAGGTGAGCTAGCTAGATGGGTAGAGATCTGGCTTAACTATAGAAGACAGAGGGTAACAGTGGAGGGGTCTTTTTCCGGTTGGAGATCTGTGACTAGTGGTGTTCCGCAGGGCTCTGTACTGGGACCTCTGCTGTTTGTGATTTGGAGGAAGATGTAGCTGGTGTGATCAGTAAGTTTGCGGACGACACAAAGATTGCTGGAGTTGTGGATAGTGATGAACATTGTCAGAGAATACGGCAGGATATAGATAGGCTGGAACATTGGGCAGAGAAATGGCAGATGGAATTTAATCCAGTTAAATGCGAAGTGATGCATTCCGGTAGATCTAATGTAAGGGGGAGCTATACAATAAATGGCGCAACCATCAGGAGTATAGACACACACAGGGACCTGGGTGTACAAGCCCACAGATCCTTAAAGGTAGCAGCACAGGTGGAGAGGGTGGTCAAGAAGGCATATGGCATACTTGCCTTTATTGGATGTGGCATAGAATATAAAAGTTGGCATGTGATGTTGCACCTGTATAGAACGTTGGTCAGGCCACTTTTGGAATACTGTGTCCAGTTCTGGTCGCCGCACTACCAGAAGGACGTGGAGGCTTTGGAGAGAGTACAGAAAAGGTTTACCAGGATGTTGGCTGGTATGGAGGGTCTTAGCTATGAGGAGAGATTGGGTAAACTGGCCTTGTTCTCCTGGGAAAGACGGAGGATGAGGGGTGACCTAATAGAGGTGAATAAAATTATGAAGGGCATAGATAGGGTGAACAATGGGAAGCTTTTTCCCAGATCGGAGGTGACGAACACAAGGGGTCACGGGTTCAAGGTGAGGGGGGCAAGGTTCAACACACATGTCAGGGAGACGTATTTTACACAGGGTGGTGGGGCCTGGAATGCACTGCCAAGCAAGGTGATTGAGGCGGACACGCTGGGATCGTTTAAGACTTATCTAGATAGCCACATGAACAGACTGGGAATAGAGGGATACAAACGAATGGTCTCGTTGGGCACATGAGCGGCGCAGGCTTGGAGAGCCGAAGGGCCTGTTCCTGTGCTGTATTGTTCTTTGCAATGACTGAGCTGATTCTCCAGCCCCACAAAGCATCAGCTTTCCCAGTACGGGTTTGGGCAGAAGCACCATTCTCCTGGCCTGTGTGTAATCTGTCTGTTATATAATGCCATTGTCTGCATTTAAGTGCATAGTGGGATAACCTAATTTTCTTCAATCGGGTCAGTGCTGTGTTAGCTGAGGTCTGCTGCACAGCTGCTGTGATTTACCTTCAGGGTCACTGGGCTGAAGAAATTCCCACCCTTCCTGTTTTCCTGCTCATTGTGATATAAGGGAACATTGCATGAATAAAATGCATAGCTGAATTGAATACGTCCCTCAGTCGACTTGCCAATTGATGTTCATTGTCTGGCAATGAGGGCCACCAACATGATTGCGGTTCTAGTGACTTGAAAGGACCAGAGTCTTAAGGAGAGGAATGGGCCAGTAATGTTTGGGGTGGGGGTGGTGGCTTGCGGAACGAATCTTTAAATTTAGCAGCAGCACTGAGTGATTTCTCTTGGATTGTTACCCTGATGGAGAACAAGGGTTGCCTCACCCCTACGCTCCTCGCCCAGTGCTCTGTCAGCCTTGTCTCATTCCGGAGCATTCTTATCTGAGTCAGAAGGTCGTGGGTTCAAGAATGAGACTCATTCACAATCCAAGCTGACATTCCCAATGCGGTGCTGAGGGAGCGTGGTGCTGCTGGTGGTGGGGGCGGGGTCATTGCTGAGGGAGCACGACACTGCCAGGGGGTGGGGTGAGGAGGGGGAGGTCGGTGCTGTGTAGTGCCATCCTATTGCAAAGCAGGACAGAATGTGTAGCAGAGAAACGTGCAAAAAGTTTTTCCTCGCCTCCTGGCCAAAATTTTCCTCAGCCACATTGAAAAACAGGTCAGCAGATGTCTGTGGGATCTTGCTGTGCACAAACTGGGTGCCATGTTTCTGACACCAGTTACTATGCTTCAGTCACCATTAGTTGTATAATTATGGGATGTTTTGAGATGGTTAAAGTAGCTCTATAAATTCAAGCCATTCTGTCATCCTCCAGTTCAAGTGGGTGGGTGATGGTCACAGAAAATTAACTCTTGGTCTCTCTCTCTCTCTCGGTGTCTCTCATTCTCTCCTTGTTTGGCAGCTCCAGTCGGAAGATAACAAGTCTGTGGAGGTGGGTTTGAGTCTCAGTACATCTGCAGCAGAGGCCAAGGAGAAGGTTCATTCGAAACGCTCAAGCAAGCGGGCCCCACCGATGGACTGGAGCAAGAAGAATGAACTGTTCAGCAATTTGTAATGGAGACGGAACCTTCGGCAATCTCAGCTTCAGCTTTAATAACCTCAGAAAAATGTAATTTCTCTGGTAATTTTTTTCTCGAACCTAGCAAATCTTAACCTGGTGCATTCCGAGGGTTGAGTCCCTCCCTCCCTCACTGGCTGATGAAACCCTTTCTTCCCTCTGGTCAGTGCCAAACCAGATCCAGCACAGTGTGTAGCTGTCATTGGCCTGGTTGATGCTCCTTGAGCAAGGTGGGGGGAGGGGGGGGTGGCAGTGTGACATGTCCTCCCCTTGCCCCACTTTGACCAGAGATTTAGTCTAGGCTCTGTGTTTAGGGCCCCTCTCCTAGTGGCTCTGGATGGAGTGCGGGGAGCTGAGAGGTGCCTGTCACCATTGGATACTGACCCCAGTTGTAACATGGACAGGGGCAGTGTTGTAGGGTTTGGGAACTTTTGGAGTGTCTGTGCTGCCCTGTCACTGTCCCCTCTGCCCACTGTCCAGTCACTACCTGAACCTGACCCTTTGATTACTAAAAGCAGGACAAATCTTAAATCTCTGTTTAAATACTGAGTATCGCACTGTCAACCACTTACTGTTCACTCACAAAGCTTTTTGCAGAAATTGTTTGTCACTCCTGATTAAGAGGGTTGTGAATCTGACGAAGGTTTGAAATCACTGACACAATTACACTTCACTGAAGAACCCCAGAGTTTTACCAATAACAGGATCAGATTTAGGATCACACTTTCTCTAACCTGCCCTATGCAATTATGGTGTGTTTTTTCTTTAAATTTTAGTTTCTCTCTTTTTAAAATCGAGTCAAATCTGCAAACAGCAATCAATCGACTACATTCATCAGCAAATTACTGAATTAGTTTGTATTACTAGACAAGGCTTTGGTAAGAGATGACGGCTGTTTTACATGTTGAGCCAGTTGGTGAGAATACCAGTCAGTGCTGATAGACTGAGCTGTCCCCATCATTGGCCTATGTTGACCTGGGCCGGTAGCTGTCCATCATTATCAATGGTTAAGGTGCCGAGCTGAGCTCTATCTAACTGACTGGGAATGTGCATTTCTTTTGAGTGGGACCAGTTTGCAAACACTCCAAACAGTTCTGGTTACTGGAAAGTGTTGCCGTGCGAGGATGTTATCATTTGGAGCATAATTCTAGAACATCAAACCCAGCCAGTCCTCCCTCCCATTTATGTGCAATCTGCTCTTTTTTAAGATTTGAGTCTCCTTTTCAAAGACCAACCTTCCTCCTCCTTATTGCCCTGATCATGAATGAAACTTTGATTTGGATGACAGTGGCATATAAAGCACTCAGATCTGTATATCAATGCCATTGAGCCCAATTAATCTGCTGGGAAAATGTCTAGTCAATGCTGGTCTAGTTACTGATACTTTGATTTCCTCTTCCCCATGTCTGAATCTTGCAGAGTAGTTAATGTCTGCTGTTGGGTTGCACCTTTTTTTATTCAGGACAATCCTGTGGGTGATGGGTTATTAAAGGGACTCCTGGTTTATCAGTTCTGAACTATCGTTGCCATTTTCCTGCAGTTTATAAGCATCGACAATGTTTGTAATCTGCTTTATTTTGCCACAAGCGAGTTCTGACCTGAAATGCTTCTGGAACCTGGAAATTTATCCGGCTGCTCATTTGCTTCCCATGGAGACAGTGGTTCAAAAGCGAGTTCGTTAAGTAAAAGTAATGAAGAGTGAAATGTTGTTGTAACAATGATCAGGCAGGTGTCCTGAGCCCTTCACACACAGACAAGATCAAAAAAGGAATTCTGTAAAAAGTGGCTCAAATGAGTTCACAGTAATCTGTGTAGATCTGTTGAAACATTCCTTCTACTGGGACAATCAGGAACATAGAGTCACTGGAATTTCTAATTGTAGCACTGTGATCTTCTAACACATTGGATGAAATTAGAGATCGCATTACCCCAGCTTTCGTAGTTTAACCCTCAGGATCTCGTGTCGAGATGATGCCTGAGAGCTGCGGTGAAGGCAAGGTCCTGTATGATTTCCAACATAAATGATTTCTCCAATGATCTTGTTTCACGCTTTGTCGTGGGGAGCAGTGCCTTTGCGCCAACTTTTGATTTTTGGGTTTAGTCCCAGTTCCCAGGCAGTGCAGAGGGTTAATCTGGGTACAGTCATGGTCTGTGTCCAAATGCGATGTTGCTTTTTCATCAGAACTTATATATTTAAAAAAAATACATGATCTCGACTGATTGATGGTAAGGTGGAAATGTTTCTGTGAAAGTAAAATGCCACTTACAGCCCCAGGAAACCTGAGCTGAGTTTGATCCTCTGTGTACATGTTTCTGTTTGTTGTTGGCTTTGATTTTGTCAGTGTTTGATGGGAGAGGAGCAAAGTGTAGTCTGATTTAGCTCGCACAGGTCCCGAATTAGACACTGCAAGTTGTAGAGAGGAGTTTGTTGCTGTGTATAATAAGCAGAGATCAAAGTTTCTCAATCTGTAGCTTCAAGTTGTAAAATGGAAGTTTGCCCAAATCCAGACACATTGTAATTTTTAGAAACTATATTTTTATCAATGTGTGTAAATTTTAAGCAATAAAAGGTTAAAATCAAAGAGGTGAGTTTGTTCCTATGCATTGCACAAGTAACATTGAGACCAGAGGGGAAAGAGTCACTCTGAATCATCCTGAGAATCAGAGGCTTGGGGAAAGTGAGCTTGGGTTTTATTATCCAGCATCATTACCAAGGGCTGGGAACCTCAGAGCTGACATGCCTGCTACAGCTTTCACAGTTGCATCATAGAAAGTATTCTTTCTGGTTGTATCACAGCTTGGTATGGCTCCTGCTCGGCACAAGACCGCAAGAAACTACAAAAGATCATGCATGTCACCCAATCCATCACACAAACCAGTCTCCCATCCAGTGACTCTGTCTACACTTCCCACTGTCTTGGCAAAGCAGCCAGCATAATTAAGGACCCCACGCACCCCGGACATTCTCTTTTCCATCATCTTCTGTCGGGGGAAAAACATACAAAAGCCTGAGGTCACGTACCAACTGATTCAAGAACAGCTTTTTCCCTGCTGCCATCAGATTTTTGAATGGACCTACCTCACATTAAGTTAATCTTTCTCTACACCCTAGCTATGACTAACACTACATTCTGCACTCTTTCCTTTTCTCTATGAACGGTATGCTTTGTCTGTATAGTGTGCAAGAAACAATACTTTTCACTATGCTAATACATGTGACAATATTAAATCAAATCGAGTGGGTGGGTCTTTCAGCTTGTGCTGAATTTGTCTGCCAGATTATGTTACAATTGTCTATGTCAACCATAGAATCTCTACAGTGCAGAAGGAGGCCATTCAGCTCATCGAGTCTGCACTGACTCTCCGTAAGAGCATCTTGCCTAACCTCCCCATAACCCCACGCATTTACCATGGCCAATCCACCTAACCTACACATCTTTGGACTGTGGGAGGAAACCCATGCAGACACAGGGATAACATGCAAACTCCACACACTCACCCAAGGCTGGAATTGAACCCTGGTGCTGAGCCAGCAGTGCTAACCACTGTACCACTCCTAATGTGTCACTTGATTTTTAAAAAATAGTGTTTCCTTGGTAGGTTAACTTCGATTTACTGGGGTAGTTTTAAAACTTAACTACTTACTTCTCAACTGAGTGAATGAATGTGTGGACCTGTACTCCCCCTGCTGGAGTAGACAGGAATAAAGCCTCTTACAAATCAGCTTTAATAAATGATTGGATCAGCTCCATCTGTAATTGTTTTTTTGCCCCGAACCCTAACAAAATCAATTGTGGTCTTAGAATTTTCACCTGAACCTCCTCCGCTTTCTCAGGGGAAGAGATTTCCCTATGTGTCCTTCTGTTCTGGATGTTTCTCCATTCTTTTAATTAGTCACCTTAAAGATCAAAGGCGGATCTAATATATGCAATGAAATACAACTGGCTCTGAAGCCCTTTTAATCTCAATCATTCGCAATCTCCTTCATTGTTTCCTCTGAGGTGCAATACCCAAAACCAAAGGTGGGTCTTCCAGATGGAGTTTATCTCAAAGGGGGCAGGGGGATCTCTGGTTAAAGGCCAACATTCCATTACCCTGGATCAGGGAGAGATTCTTGCTTTCAATAGGACCTTTAGACCTGTACCATCATCACAGGAAGTGCAGCGACTCCAATCAGGCTGACATGACAACAACCCCAACATTTGTATTAAGGGTTAGAAAATGGAACTCATGACACATTAGCCAGTGATATAAAATTAAATGTTTATTTTTTTGAAGTATTACACAGCTCTGATATATATGTGCAAAGTCACTCCAGCTAATCCCACTGAGGCAGAATGAGATGGCATTTCTGGTGACCAGAGAAGATATAGAGCCCCTCTATAAACACAGCTCCAATAGGCTAATTAAAAGGTCACTGACCTCAGAGAAAAGGGTTCAGGCTTGTGGTTGGCTGAGGCATTCCAGTAGGTTTAGAAACTGGTACCAGTGGCTGGCCAAAGTGATGACTTGTGTCTACTGCCATTCTTGTGGCTGGCATCATGCCTACCCCCTGGGGTAGACCACTGAATGTCGAAGGATGAGTCATGGTGCCAGTCATGGATAGAGGTGCTATGAAGGGCATTGATGCCATGCCCATTCCTACTGTGCCACTACCCATAACAGGGGCTTGGGCAAAGCCAGCATTGCCCTGAATCTGCTTCAATGTCAGTTTATTCTGCTCACTGACTTGAAAAGGGTTGGATGTCGAGATTGAACTGAGACCTCCTGCAAAGAAAAGAAGAAAGTTCATAATTTGACAGCAGATCAAGTCCAACCCCCTTCAGACCCAACATCTCGTCACAATGCAGCGTGTGCTGGTAAGGTAATTATCATCTAGGCTCGATTGTAATCTCCCAAACATTCCCAGGGCAGGTACAGCATGAGGTTTGATACAGGGTAAAGCTCCCTCTACACTGTCCCTATCAAACACTCCCAGGAAAAGGTACAGCACGGGGCTAGACACAGAGTAAAGCTCACAATGGGACTCTTACAGAGAAGGACTGGGTTTGCTTTGGGTCCCAATGTTAAAAGAAGCAAACGTTATGATCCTAACGACAGCGATTTCCCCTCTGCTGTGACATTGTCAGAATCACAATGCAACATTGTTATTGCTCTCTCGCCAAGGTGGCAGAGACATCTCACCTATCACTCCAAACACCATCCATTTAACCTCCTTTCACAGCCCTGTTCAGCTCAGTGCTGTACTGTACCCCCATCTGATCCATCCTGTCCTCTTGGAGTATTTCATTCTTTGTCTGTATATATCCTCCTCCTCACTAATTTTATTCCCCACCTGACATTGGTCCAGTTTGTTTTTCAAAGGAGTTAATACTTGATCACAATCAGTCAGGGACTCTTTGTTCAGCTCAGTCTCTCACTCCCTTCAGTTTAGTCGAATAGGTACAGTCAGTCATTAACTACAGTCAGTCACTTTTGGTCATGCTGGCATTACAAATCTTTGCCCTGAAGATGTTTCACCAAAAGACATACATTTCATCATCAGACTGTTACCTGAAGTGTGGAAAGGATTCTTGCTCTTAAGGGTGTGAGAAGGTGCAGACAGCAATGAGTCCAGATTCACCAGGGATGCAGCATTAGGATCCAGGAATAATTCTGGAGTCCGGTGAGGCCCATTCGAGGAGTCCTTTAGGGAGTTCCCTACTTCGATCATATCAAAGACATCTGGACTACTGCTACCATTCTGCTTTGCGTTTTGGAACAATTTCACCCAACAGGTCCATTTTTCCTGCAGGATTAGAATCGGCAATTAATTTTCCCAGCTAATCTTTATCCTAAAGTCCAGGCCCCTCAGTATCTTCCTGCTCTCAATCCTGTGCCTCACACGATTGGACAAACATAAAAGTGTCTGTGCCTCTTTCAAGGGGATTACTTAGGTTCTTACCTCCCCTCTCTGCCATCCTATCGCTCAGTCAATCTTTGCAGACTGCTTCAGTAATCCCTACAAGTGGATTTATTATCTGCTGCTGTTCAGTTCTGAGGAAGAAGTTATTTGTCTCTTTGGCTCACAGCTAAGCAACACCTTGAATTTAAAATTCTCGTTCTTTTCTCGCCACTCTTCAACCCACAGGCCAGAAATCAAACCTGTGTTAGTGCCAGAGGAATATGGATCACTGCACCCCGAGGAACCATCCAGGAATAGGGTCACGGCCTGAATCAGCGGTGAATGGGGGTGGTGGAGTGTTTATGTTACTGGACTCCGAAGTAATCAAGAGTCCCAACTCCCAGTCTTCCAATTTGAACTCAGTTTAAAAGTTGCCATCTGAACAAAGTGACTCCATTGAATGAACTAATCTTGAGTAGACCCCAAAACTCAGTTCCTTGGCCGGCAGTGGGGAATCTCGGCCCAGAGAGAAATCCACTTCCAGGTCACACTGGAAATTACTCTCCTTTGGAAAGAACCCCATTTCCATTGTTTGCCAACATGTAGCTGGCTTTGGAACACCGCCCCAGGTTCCAGCACCAAAATTCTTTGCCAACCCAGTCAGCAAAACTGGTAAATAATGGATAAAAGCAAATTACTGCAGATGCTGGAATCTGAAACTAAGAGAGAAAATGTTGGAAAATCTCAGCAGGTCTGGCAGCATCTGTAAGGAGAGAAAAGAGTTGACGTTTCGAGTCCAATGACCCTTTGTCAATGCTTTCCACAGCCATGGGGGGGGGGATGGGGGGAGGGGAATGGGAGGGGATGAGGGGGGGGGGGGGGAGGGGAAT